>NC_064307.1:27196817-27318586 GCF_023373825.1 Bactrocera dorsalis | reverse complement strand
AACAATGCCAGCAACAATGAATCCATTCACACCTCGCTAGCAGCGGTTTTGACAAACAAAACCGACAACCGATAAGAGCAGAAATAAACAGCGTGAAATTGCAAAGAAAAATACACAATTATATTGTTCGTTTGTGTTTTTTTATTGTTTTTGTTATTATTGCTGCCTGACTGCTTTTGGCATACATATTTCTATTGTTTCTTTGTGCTTTTTGCTTCTCGAAAAAGGACCTTAGGTAATTGCAAAGTATTGATTTATTTGATTGCGCCCTGCCATTGAGCTATTTTTATTTGCCACCAGCCCCCCCCCGATTGTGATATGAACGTTGACTTAAGTGAAAAACATTCAAAACTATAGAAATTTAAAAAAAGAGTTAGCTTAAAATTATGTATATTTTTTATAAACAAATGGCTAAAAAAACTTATAAATGCAACATATTAGTGTGCAAATATCACTATAAAAACTCTAACAAATAATTTGTTATTAACAGAAAAAAGTTAAAAAAAGTATTTCTTGTTTAATTATAAAAAACCAATAACTAAATTTCCTGAAAACACAATGTAGACTATTGTTCTGCCCTTGAATCGCAAATATATTTCCATGATGCTTCAAACGGAAGAGGTAACGTCTGCTAAATTCTTCGATTGTTTCCTTTGCAGGAAAAAACTTTAGATCCCGACCTAAGTATTACCTTATAAATTAGCAACTTATTCTTCAGCCTGAGGCGAGATCTCGGCCTAAGTAGCCATTTATCTGCGTTAACTTTAATTTAGTTGAGTTCTTTTTATTTGTGTTTGCTTTTTCATTGGGGGTGTTTTTTTACGTGGCGGGTCTCAAACCCAGCGCACAACCCTAAGTAGGGGATATTTCGCCTTCTCACTTTAGCTCGCCTTCAAACGGATGTTCTTAGGCTACTCAGAGGATACTTGGTCAAAGACCGGAAGTCGTGAGCTGCTTGAGTCATATGTAAAAGAATCGTTTCTGGCCACTCCCAAGTGAATGACGATCAGAGAACTTTCCTCACTTGCGTGAACTTCTCCATCCTCCACTCCTCTTTTTATTTGTATGTGATCTTTCTAAGTGCGCCTCTTACAAATTGTAATTCCCAAGTATTTTGCGCAGGTGTTTGTTGGTAACAACTGACCATATAAAGCCACTTGAACACAATTTTTGAGTTTGAAGGTATACACTACTTGTACGGTGCTTCTAGAGCCTTCAATTGTATCTGCAGTTTTCTGAAGGGGTTACATGGGTTTCCTCGGGCAAAAAACGGCCTTTTTTCAATAATTTTTTTTTATATATAAAAAATAAAATATTTTAATGATTTTTTTTTATTTAAAAGACTCATATTTAGTAAACATTTTATAAAATTTTCAAAAAAAAAAATATAATGACTGCCATCATTACGACGCCATTTCCGGCAGTCCCTCGGAAAAAAGGTGCATCTGCGTTGTCAGCAGAACTTCTTTCAGGATCATCAGGAATAAAAATAAAAAGTACGTGTTTTAGTAAAGACAATAAACTGGGTATTGGACGAAGGAAAAAGAAAAAAAATGAAAAGTGGATTTTTAGCAGACGTTTTATAAAAAAAATGCAAAAAATTTCGACGAAAATTTCTCGACATTTTTTTTTTTAATAGTTGTAAGAAAAAAAAGAAAAATCCTTCGTTCAAAATCTTGTAAATGATATCTCGGAAGCCCTGTGTAAAAGTTCATCAAGATCGGTTGAGTATTTCGCAAGAAATCTTGACAACCGACTTTGAAAACACAGATTCGAGAAAAACGCGCTTAAAGACGGCGCACTTAGCCTAGATTGCCTCGAGCGCACAAGTTGTCAGGGTTGTATCTTCGAAAGTATTGATCAGATCAACTTGAAAATTTAGGACAATATTCTAGAAATCTTATAGAATTTAATAAGATAAAAATTTTTTTTTCGATTTTTTGAAACTGTGAAACCCATGGGATTAGGGTTGCCACTTGATACTAACAGTGCAATATCATCAGCTTAGGTTGTCGACATTGTGTGGTCAGAGTTGATCACTGGAATGTCTGCTGTATAAAGAATATAGAACACTGGGGCGAGAACACTGCCTTGGAGCACGCCAGCACGAAAAGGTCTCTGATAGTTTGACTTTATCAAATGCTTGGCAGACATCAAGAAACACAGCAGAGGTGTATTTCTTATTTTCCATAGCATTGTTCGTTATAATTACCAGTGGACTAATTGTCCGATAAGAATTCCTGTTTTCCGGGTTTCAATTAAAAAAACCTTAACACATTTCCATTATGATAGAATATGATAAAGTCTTAGCATTCTGTTAAAACGCTTGACAATCCTGCTGATTAAGTTTTCGGGTAGCGCTTTAAGCGCAAACGTTTCAATTCTGTCATAATCTGGTGACTTTTTGTTTGCTAATGCTTTGAGCTCTCCTCTATAGCATCTATTTCAGCAATCGGAAATACCATTTGATAAGCAAAAAATTGCTGACTGTCCCGTTGCTAAACCTATTACTAAACTCGTTAGAAGTAAACGTGTTTTGGAGGTGTGGTAAACAGCTCGGCTTTCTCTGTATAGATCCTGCACCAATTGCCTCTCCTGCTTAAAATTGCTGATCAACCAGATATCGGCTTATTATATTGACTACTCCCATTTCAAAGAATGTTTACTGAATCTCCTGGTTTGCTAGCAACCTGAAAGGTCTCTAGGGACTTGTTCATAGCTGCATTTCTTATAGCACAAAGGGTATAAAAAAGATCTTTATTTTGATATGGTCGGTCAGTTTATATGGCAGCTACATACATATGTATGTATGTATATGCCACCGTAGTCCGACCTAATTATTTGATAAATTTATGCCAAATTTCATGAAGATATCTCGTGAAATGAAAAAAAATTTTCCAAATATGGACCTGATTTTAATAAACCAATTTGTATGATAGCTTACTGCTATAGTTGTCCGATCTGAAAAATTTCATCGAAGATTATAACTTTTGACTTTAAAAATAATGTATACAAAATTTCATGTAGATAACTCATCAAATGAAAAGTGCTATTCAAGCGCTTGATACGGATCAACCAGTTTGTATGACAGCTATATGCTATAATGGTCCGATATCGGCGGTTCCGACAAATGAGAATCCTCTTTAGAAGAAAAAGAAGTGTGCAAAATTTCAGAACGATATCTCAAACACCAAGCTAACTAACAAAACCTATGAACGTATGAAAGACCCTCCACAATAAAAGTATTTGTAATAATAAATATAAAAAATTTATTTCAATATAAAAGAAAAGCGCCAAAGTCATACAAATTCGTCGCTCGTCGCTAGGGAGATACACATGCAGGTACACATATCTACATACATATCGACATCTATACACATGTGCTCATATAAATAGCAACTAGGGAAGTCTCATATTGTTGTTGCCCCAACGGTACACTTGACACAATTTCCGCACACAGCATTTTTGGCGGTCGCCAAAAAGCAGATGACAACGACAATGACTGCGTCAGTGAGCCACATAACCAAATACACACACTCTCACACACGCGCATAGGGACGCAAAATGAATAAAAAATTGACGAAAATCGCGCATCTCACACGCAATACACTTTTTATGCTCCGCAATTTGCGTTTAACAGATTCCTAAACGCCGACAGAAATAACTTTTGGCACACGCCTGCTGCCACTCGCTCGCCGCCGGCGCCCGCTCACACTGCTACGTTGTGTACGCTCAGCCCAGCGAGCAGCGTGTAAAAATAAGATTACAACAAAAGCAAAAAAAAAAGATCAGCGGCGTGTAAATTTAGCATAAAATCGAAAATGAAATATAAACGTAAAAAACGCTTGCATACAAACGCACACACACGTGTCTACAATGACAACAACAACAATGCGCGAAAGTTTGGCGCTCGCTGCCATCAGACGATTTGTCAAGGTAATGCCGCGAGCAAGGCAAAGAGGCCATCAAATGTGCACCACGAAGGTGTGTGTGTGAGTCACACACACGTACACAGCGCCGCGCACACACACATGCGCAGCTTTCGCAGTCAATTTGGCTGCTGGCCATTTCGGTGTGACTGTCGAAAGCGGCGTTGCTGGGCCACTATTATTGCCTGCTTGCTGACTAAGCGCTGACGCGGACAAGGTCATTCAACTGCACTGGATGTGTTCGTATAATTTGTATATATCTATGTATGTATGTGTGTTTGCATTTGGTGTTTTTCCAAATAAAAGTCTAAGGAATATATGAAAAGTCTTTGGAGGATTAATAATTTATATTTTCCTCACAAAACTAGGAAAAAAATGCACACGTGTGTTTATAAAGGGTGATCCATTTCGAGGTCCCCTACTTTTTTAAATATCTATATGTCAAGGAAACGTCAAAGTTTAATGGGTAATGTTTTTATCATTCGGAAGAACATTCTTTGAGAATTATCCCTTTCAAATATTGGGCGCGCGTTACGTCTCAAATGGTCACTCCGTTGAGTTCAATTTTCGATGACTCGTTTCGAGAGACCATTTTGGCTGGTAAACTGGCGAATGACACGCGTGATGTTTTACGTCCTAGTCTTGAATCGAAGCAAGATAGTCCTCCATTGATTTTAGACTTTACATCTTCACACAGAAAATAGTCATAACGATGTGCTCACCGAAGTGATCTCTCAATATCCATTAATAGATGCGATTTGTGGGAAGTGGCGCCGTCTTTGTCGAAACCAAATGTCGCCGAGATCACGAGCTTCAATATCAGACATCATATAGTCGGTTATTATGGCGCAATAATGGTCGCCATTGAGTCCTTCCGTTCCAAATGCGGCAATTTTTGCTTGTTTACATACTCAGTGAGTCAGACAAGTCGGTCTCATCGTGAACAAAATTTTGCTCGAAATCGTCAGTTCTTCTTGGAACTTTTCAAGAGCCCATAGAGCGAAGCGATGTCGCTTAGGAAGGACTTGCGGTTCCAGTTTCTTACTACAACTGTATTTTTTACGCTTTCAATTTAATTCTCGACGTAAAATGCTTGAAGTGTCTCAGGATGGTCATGGTGTTTGCAAATAGTGCGCTGCAGTAGGCCGATTATGTGAACTATAAGTAGAATATTTCGTAATCAAATTTGAACGATTTTTAAACGTTGTTCAGCACGCGAGTCTTTCCAAGATGAATGCCACAAATAATACTGAACGAAAAATACATGAAAACTTTGACACTACTCACGCGTGATCTGTCAAAAAAGGCTATTGGAAAAAAATGCTTATAAAAGCATTTCAGTTTTACTTTTTCCCCCAGGCAATCGCGATTTTAGGAGAAATATATGTATGTATGTATTTCGAGTAATTTGTTTTTCCCTCTGCTCTTCTTTGAGTTCATAAGAGAGTGGTTCCCTTCCTTAGCAGTTTTACTCATTAATATAAAGTTGTAAATTTTTTAAAATATAAGTATATTTTCATTCGGAACTCAGTGTTTGTTGTATCTTTACAGCGGTGTGCAAAAATGTGGCACAAAAATGGAAATAATTGCTGAGTTTTCAAAAAATAATTTTGTTGAAGCACTGAAATCACTATTTCTCATACAAAACTAGTTTACACTATGCTCATGCATACATGCTCACTTGCATAATTTTATGTATCTTAACATATCGTATACATATGTATACTATTTGTATATGCCTGCATATCCTTGAAAACTTGCCGGGTAAAAGAAGTTGAATGAAATTGAGGCGGAAACCGCAGCGCACATTAAGTGAGTCAGCAGCAAAACTTTTAATTACTTAATTGAAGACATCGAGCAAAGTTAAACCGTCAGCACTACCACAGGCGTAGTTATGCCTTTCGAAGTAAATGCATATACTATATAGCACTTGCATACACGTAAATATGTGTGGTGGTATAATAAATGATGAGTGATAATTCAATGGAAGGAACAGTAGTGAGTTAAGGAGCACCTAAAGAGCATTCACTTTGTTGTAGTTGATATTGTTGTTGTTGTTGCCAAGTTATTGGTATTTTTACGCATTTGTATCCGCAGGTTATGAACTATTTTTATACCAGACTGTGTTTGTGTGTATTTTCATATATTTATACACACATATATAATACGCTGACATGCATATACTACATACATGCATTTATATGTGCCTCAATTGACATCATAATAAGATATTGAAAGTAATAAATTAGTACACATATTAATAGTTTCGTTTAATTGCAGATAATTGTATTTGCTGTCCATAGTTTCGTACATTATGCATACATGTCCATGGTACATACATAGATACTTATGTATGTGTGTATTTAGGATATATGAGGGCTTGCCGTATATGGATATAAATTGATTAGTGATTTGTTTGATTAATTAACATTAATATATTGCATAAATTAAATTTGAAAAGTTTTAATATTTTTATAATAAAAATTAATTTTTGGAATTAAACTATAGAAATATAATTTTTAAATAATAAAAAAATACTTTAAAAATTTAAATTGTAAGAAATAATGTTTTTTTCTTTATATCAGTGTTTAATGTATTCAAAATTTTTTTTAATAATTTCTTAATTTCATTATTTAAAAAAAAAAAATAATAATAATAATAATTTAAAAAGATTTTTAAAAATTGGAAAACTTCAAATAATAAATTTAGAAAATACGTAAAAATTAAAAAGACACTTTTTTTAATTAAAAAAAAACTAAATTTAATAATTTTACCAAAATTTTTAAAAATTAAATTAATAATTTCAAAAGTTCTTAAAAATTAAAGATAAAATCATTTTAAAATTTTACATAAAAGTACATAAAAATTAAAGACAAAATTATGTTCAATATTTTTAAAATTTGTAAAAATTAAAAAAACTTAAAGTAATAATTATTATTATTTTTTATTTAAAATTTTAAATTAATAATATTTAATGTATAATACATAAAAATTAAAGACAAATTTTTTAAAAATTAAAAAAATTAATTTAAAAATTGAAAACAAAATTATAATTATTATAATTTTTTTTTTAAATTAATATAAATTATTTTTTATAATTTTAAATTTAATTAAAAAAAAAAATAAATTATCTACATAAGTACTAAAACATTAAAAAACAAAATTATCTTCAATATTTTTAAAAAATTTTGAAAATTAAAATTAATGGTTTTGTAAAATACATAAAAATTGAAAAACAAAAATGTTCATATATGCATACATACATACATATGTACATATGTGAATATACACGAAAAACCTCTAAAATATTTCAGGAAAATTCCATACGCCCACTCTTATAACATATTGGGCGAGCGCTAACGCATATACTTATACACACATACACACGTTCAAGCCAATAAGCGATTATGTTACTCAAATGAAGAAACCACATTTTTCTGTTGCAACATGCGTCGCACCGCGCCACTTTTTCGTAAATACAAATGCATATTTGTTTGGGTAGCATGTTACTTAACTAAGCTAAGAAGCTCAATAATTAACTACAAATATTGTAATTTGAGCTCAAACTGGATTTAAATACGCGTGGCACGCTTGTCACCACAGCGACCCTGTAGGAAAAATAAAATTTTGTTAGCACTGTGGATGGAATCGATTATATTTACTAATAAAGAATATTGAATATTACGGTAAAATAATAATAATATAACGTGGAGAGTTGCCAACTGTTAAGGAAATTTAAGAATAAAAAAATTTAAGAAAAAATATAGTAATATCAAATTTGATCCGGACTGATAAAGTAGACTCTTTAAAACACTTCTGAAACGTGTCGTTGTTTCGGTAGTCGCGATTGCGTTGGAAACACCAAATTTCTTCCCAAGCTGTTCAATTTTTTTCATGGTAAAAATCGGCAGATAAACTTTCGCGTTGCAAAGAACCAAACACATACTATTTGACATGTGTAGATTAAACCAGAAAGCATTTGACTAAATTTCACACGAACATAAAAAAGTTGTATCATTCTAGGACATACATATTTGTGTACTGATTAGTTTGTACGTGCAGTTTATATGGGCCAGTCTGGGTCAATTTTGATCAGAAACAGTTCCAAAAATTCTTAAATTGAAAATAATTTTAATTAAACAAAAAAAAAAATGAAAAAAAATTAAAAAAAAAAAATTTAAAATAATTAAAAAAAATATAAAAAAAATTAAAAAAAAAGGATTTGCTTAATCGATTCTACAGTAAGGGTTTAGCCAAACAATTGAAAATATTTTATTTTATAGGTACTCATGTATGCAATTAGCACTCCTTTCATTCCTACTGGGTCTTTATGCAAGAAAAATTTAATTGAATGTTAATTATGAGCTTAAAAACCCACACTGTAACCCACAGCACCACGACGAATAACGGCAATAAAAGCGAATCAACTGTGAAATGCCTGCTAAAAGCATGGGAAGCGATTAGCCACACATACATACAAACAAACAAACAAATAACCAAAGTTCGAGCTCGCATTATGCCGTTGAATTAATTAGTCAGTTAATTAATTTATTTGTTTATGCATCGGCCCATGTTGTGCCGAGGCTGGGTGGACAGACAGCCAGCAACAACTGCGTCGAGCAACCGTAAGAAACCAGAGCCACAGCATTTTGCGGCCCTTGTACCAGAAGCAAATTTCTTTTTTGACTTTTCTTGTGCTCTATTTGTCACCGCGTGACGCGTGGGCTTAATTCGCTTGACGACGGACGGACGCATAGACTGGCTGACCAGCTAGCTGCCCACCAGCCAAGCCACGCGCGTTCGCTCATATGCAAATGTCGCTAGTCATGCATAATCGTTGATACATATGTACATATGTATATATGTGTGTATATACAGCCAGCTATGTTGTTGTATGGTTAGTTGTACAGTTGTTGTAGAATGCTTGTTCCATTTTTTGGAGCGCCACATTTTTGGGTCAAGTTACGAATAGTGGTAATGGCATGGCTGTGTTGTTGTAAGAGCCAGACGAAATGTAAGCTTTTATTGACATTTCTTTATGTATGTCTGTATGTATATATGTATATGTATATATATTTATATACATATACTATTTGTTAAATAAATGTTAAGCATTAACGCTTGCCAGGCGTGTCTCCGCTTATTGAAGACCATAAAGCAACATGAATTTATAACCTAAAAGGGAACCAAATATATGTATATATACTTATATACATACGCTTATATACTCATATTCATATAAACGATATATTCGGCAACAACTGTTATCTGTCACATGTTTGTTGTCTTTTTGAAATTAAATTCAGTAAATTTTCGGCCTACGCGTCGCTTGCTCGCTTAGCCGGCAGCTGGATTATGTCTGGTGCAATCGCCGTGTGATATTCGGGCCTGTGGCGGCAACTTTTTCATTTCCTCCTTCTTCTGTACACATTTTGGGCGCCATGTGATTGCTGCAGCTCTTTGTGTTTTTTGCTTCGCTATTTTGTCCTTTCTTTATTAGTTTTATTTCGTAAATCTTTAATTCGCCTAATCGCCGCTATCTATAAATTCAGTTCATTAAGCAGCAGTAATCGGATTAATTAATCGCTTAGCAAAACTTCACGAAAAATTTAGAAATATTGGATTTCGTTTGCTGTTTTGGAGCTTAAAGTAGTAAACGATTTCGTAATTGCGGTAAAAACACAGAAAATAATAACATTCGCTCGATAAAAATCACTTAATAAAGAAATTAACTTACAGTTGTTTGCCGACGAATCGAGCAGACAATTTTGTAGGAAAACGAGAAAAAGTGTTAACCAAAGCTATGATACTCTCGACAAATACTAAAGTTTCCTACACATACATAGGTTGTTTTGTTCGGTCAGTTTGGATGGTTTTGATTTGATAGCTGTCCGATTTCATATCTATTTAAAAGCTGAGGGACTAGTTCGCGTCTATGTCCGGATGGCTAAATAAATTCAGCTCGTCACACTAATCAATTCACTGGGCCATTTCATGAGATAACACATTTACCAAATTTGGTTTTTAATAAATCGATTGTGACATTTACTGTGTGGCTTGTGGCGCCGTCCTAATTGGAACCACATGTTGTTCAAGTCCATATCATACAACTCAGGCCAAAAATATTCGGTTATCATTGAGCGGTAGCGATTTCCATTCACAATAGCGTGCCGGTCTTGATAATCACGGAAGAAGTAACGCTGACGGTCCACCAAACCGTAATTTCTTCGGGATGGAATGGTGACTCATGGAGTTTGTGTGGATTGCTGCCTGACAAATAATCTCATATTTTGCTTAAAGACGAAGCCATTCAGCCAGAATTGAGCCACATCGCTGAAGATGATCTTTCGATGAAAATCCGGATCGTTTTCAAGTTGTTGCTTAGCACAATTCACGAATATACGACGATTCTGGTGATCAAGCGGCTTCGGTTCTTGTGACAATTTGATCTTATAAGAATGTAGGCCAAGATCTTTTCCAAAATTCGTCACTACGACGTCACAGTGATGCCTCACGCGTGACAACGACGTGTGAGAGACTGATTTGGGTCTTGATCAATTGATGCGCTGGCGCAGCAATATTTTCAATACTACGGGCACTACTTTATCTCATTGGCACGGAAACATTCTGTACTGTGCCTGTGGATTCAAATTGTTCAATTGTTGATCTGACAGGACGATTATGACGACCATAAATTAGTCTTAAAGTTGAGACCAATGACTCCAAATTTCGGTAGTAAATTTTAATAATTTCGATTCGTTGTTGGTTCGTATATCTTTCTATGATGATGATATGGCAAACCTTACTAAAGAGAAGTCTCAAAGAAGCGGGAAAAAGTGTGGCGTCGGTTGCTGTTCATATCGGTTAACTTTTGTAGAGTCCCTATTAAAAAACCCGTTATTTCCATACTTGAGCGTTTCATTCTAATGCTATATTTGTACATAAAATTCTTAGAAGAAATTGTTTATCGATAATTGTAAATATATATGGTTTAATATTATCAAACGCTATTGTGGATAATTCGATAAATTATTTCTATAAGTGCTTATTGATAGCTGCTAACTTACATCTTCTTTGTTTTATATATTTCTTATGGATATATTATTTTCATCGATATATATTTGTTATCGATACATAATTGTTATCGATATATATTTGTTATCGATATATTTTTGATATCACTATTTAAAATATCTATAAAAATTTTATTTTCGATATTTTAATTTTTCGATAATTATATACATATATATACTATATATCTCTGATCTACTTCCTGTTCCATGATTTTTCTAACTTACATAAATGATAATATATTTTTTTTCGATGAATTACCATTGCAACTGTAGCAAAATCGATACCTTTTTATAAAAAAAAGTTTAGTATGCTTTCTTTTTGCATTACTGACTAAAATACAAATCCAAAATCTCAACGAAACAAGTTCATGAGAAATAATAGGTAACCCTGAAATATGACAAATTATCGTAAATAAAATTTTTAATTTTTATGTTCTTAATGAAGTGATTCCCCGATGAAAATATATATATATATATATATATAAATATATATTAGTTATAAGTGACAATAGCTTCGCAATGAAAATAATCGATTAATTTTTGCTTTTTTTTTATTTTACGGCTTCTCTAGTAGTGTTCGCTTTTTACCACAAATTGCTCTTCCATTTTCATATAGTTTACTCAGTTGACTCTTCAGTTTATAAAATATTGATTGTCAGAAGCAAATTTGAGCTTCCTTTCAAGTAATATCGTTTCATAAATATGCCACTAATTTGCTTGTTAAAAAGATTATTGCTTTCAGTCACTCCTAAACTATCAATACACCAAATAGTTACTTAAAATTTCAAATTTCTTGCTTCATAAATTACTCAGTTATAACTGGCAGGCAGCATAAATTTACCAAAATGACGCCAACAGCGCCGCCACCACTTAAGTCCAACTATCAATTTCGTACGCTAATCACCAGCAATTGAATACACATTTCAAGCATTTTCAAATAGCAAATTTCAAACAAATTTCCGTTAATTATCTCAACGTAATCGATTAGTCACCTCAAAAATGTTTACTCACTCAATGAAATTGACAGGCGGCAGGCTGACAGACATAAAAGCCACTCGAAGGGGTGACGCGGCGGCGGCAGCGGGCTAAGCAACTGCTGGGTAACAAAGACAACAACCGTGTGCGCCACACCCACACAGACACATGGCGCAGCTACTGCCGGCGGCCCAACTGTTAACACCTGCCTCATTTAGCCAATAAAGTGGAATATATAAAAATCGAATAAATTCGTGTAAAATCGCAACAATGAGAAATCGACGAAATTCATGTCGAACAACAATTGTTGGGCAAATGTTGGCGATATGTGGCAAGCGCAACCTCAGCAGCAGCAGCACCTGCACTCCGCTGCTGCATGCAACATTTCATTGTTAAAGTTAATAGCACCGTGAATCATGATTGCAGTGCAATCGCTGCTTTTTTGTTGTTATTATTGTTGTTGTTCTTGTTACTGTTATTGTTAGTCATTAAGCGTTGTTGCTGGCAGCAACAACTTCTTGTAGTAGCTACAAGAACAAATTGGCCACCGTTGCTGGTGGCATTGCTTTTTGGCCCGCTGACTGTTGGCCGCCGCGGCCGCCATCACTACTGACTGCAGCTTGTTGATTAGCGATTAGTTGTGCTCAACTGCAAAAATAAATTACAACCAAATTGGCAATAAAATTACAAACAATTGCACGTCTTATTAACACGTTCAAATAAATGCAAAAAAAAAACAGTCAAAAGAAAATCAAAAATAAAGGGGGAAACAGTTGCTTGCTTCTCAAGCCGTTGCTGCTGTTGTTGTTGTTGTTTGCTCATTCCATTCAAAAAGTCAATTAAGGAGGGAGAGGTTGTTCAATTAAATATAAGAAACGAGTTAAGCGATAGCCATGAGCTGCTCAGTGCTACAGTGGTGGGAATTGATATGGGGACAAGTGTCTAGGTTGCGCTTAAACTTTCATATTTCGTTATAATATTTGTTGGACTGCATTGGCCTTTGTGAGACCATAGAAAAGAAGGAGAACTCCTGTGTTCGAACATATAAATTAGCAGCTCTGATAGGACTCCCAGCTTTACTGCGCGGACAACAATAAGGCAATAGCCCGTTGAAAGCCTGAAAACTAGGGAGAGCCTAGCCTTACCGTGTGCAAAGATATCACTAGATCTCTTGTGATCAATCTTGGGTTAAAAGCTTTTGGAACAGCGCACGTATTGATGGTGGCGTAGTGCTAGCTAAGCTTCCGCGAAGCCCAGCTATATAGAAAGTGTTCAAACACAAGAGGATACGAGTTCAAGGATATCTTTTTTTTGCTATCTCATCAGCTTTACAGTTTTCTGTGGATCGCTGTGGGCTGGAACATATGCACGCCTTCTCACAAAGGCACTCGATGCTATTCATAACGAGGTTAGGCACTCTTTGCCCAGCTCTGAACGCACTGTTAATGAGTTCAAGGCTAGTATCGGCGCTCTGCTATCTGAATAGTCAGAAAGTCAGAAACTGGAAACCCTTCCAGCAGCCTTCCACATAAGCCTTGACTCATCCATGAAGAAGCTCACTGCCCCTCCTCCAACGGCTATTTCCCACCGACCACCCCCTCGCCAGTATATGGGTAGAGAAGGTGCCGCCAGAGTTTCGTTTGGCGACTTCATGATTCGAGTAATCCGGTACGAAGTCAAAATCCACGGCGAAATAGCGTTACGTTGTACATTTTCTCAATTTAAAATTAATTATTATACCCTGAACAGGGTATATTAAGTTTGTCACGATGTTTGTAACACCCAGAAGGAAGCATCGGAGACCCTATAAAGTATATATATAAATGATCAGTATGTTGAGCTGAGTCGATTTAGCCATGTCCGTCTGTCTGTCCGTCCGTCCGTCTGTATATATACGAACTAATCCCTCAGTTTTTAAGATATACCTTTTAAATTTTGCAAACGTCATTTTCTCTCCAAGAAGCTGCTCATTTATCGGAACGGCCGATATCGGACCACTATAACATATAGCTGCCATATAAACTGAACGATCGGAATCAAGTTCTTGTATGGAAAACTTGACATTTGTCAATGTATCTTCACCAAATTTGGTACAGATTATTTTCTAAGACAACTATGTAATTTCCGAAGAAATTGTTCAGATCGGATTACTATAGCATATAGCTGCCATACAAACTGAACAGATAGTTACTAACAGAAATGCACCTGTGAAGGGTATTTAGCTTCGGTGCAACCGAAGTTAACGTTTTTTCTTGTTTGAATGTTCCCATTATGTTGTCCACTACCGTACTTATGCGCTGCAGCTGCAGTTAACCACAACCAATGGCAAACAGTTGCACGCTGCAACCGCATTCGCTACCTGAGCGCGCCAGCAATCATTCGCTATTTACTCCCCAACATATGGTTCCGCGCTGTTTGCTTTTATGTGCCTTTGTTTTTGTTATTTTCTGTTTTGTTTTGCATCTCCACTTTTTGGTTCATGTTGTTCATTTGCCTTGCTTGTGTGCAGAGGTTAGCCTAGGTTATGGTGTAGTTCGCTAAGTCAAACACATGCCAAAAATCCAACAAGAAGACAAAAAAGCAAAAACAAAAAAAACCTCGAAAGCGACCACACCAACCAACACATGGTGGCTGCTTGGCTGCCTGGCTAGCTGATCGAGCGGCCGAAAAGTGGCTGGAGGCTATCGGCCAGCGGCGATCAGCTGTTGTGGCGCGCAAACAAACAAGTCAACTGGCACCAAAGCGCTCAAAAGCGAAAATACCAAAACAAATATTGGCGCTTACAGGCCACAACCGCACACACCAACATATGAGCGGCGACGGCCGTTCCGCTTGAAACGGCGTCCTCCTCTTACCTGGCGTTATTGGCGCGCGCGAAATACGCTACAAAGCGGGAGAAGGAAGAAGCAGCAGCAGCAGCAATTCGGCTGAAAAACTTGCAAACAATGGCAAATAAAGCGCGTACCCACTCATTACGGCCGCAGCTAATGCCACAACAACAAAAGCACACAATAGCGTATAATTGCAAAAAACGGCATCGCCAATTCCAATTGATTTAATTTTTCTGCTCATTCATTTTCATAATAATTACTTGGCGGCCTCTCTGCTGTGTGCTTTGTTTGGCTGCGTGCTTGTTGTTGTTGCGCATTTTGTTATGATTTACGCTGCTTTTGCTTTTCGCTTTGATCGCGAATTGCGCGCCGTACGCTGTGGCACAGTGTAAACAGCCAGAATGACGGCTCATAAAAGGCCAAACAATGAACCATTAAATTCAAGTTTTTTCCATAAACTTTATTGGCTCATATGGCAAGAGAAAAAAATTAGCGGAAATTTGCGTACGGTACACCCGAAGCAGCAATCGAACGCGTACAAATTGTAACAAAGAATGGTACAAAAAAGAGCGAGGAAAAATAAAATATAAGTTTTAGTTTATTTGATTTTATTTTTGGAAGAATGAGCCTTAAAGGTGCCTAAAAATACCAAAGCAGTTGCTTTCTGCGTTATTTTTGGAATAACAAATATTTTTTATTACAAAAACAACATGGTTTTTGAATAATTATCCTTAATGTCATATATTTTTAAGGGCGTGAAAAAAGAAGGCTTAACTCGTGGAAAAATTGCACTACAGACATTTAGCAGCACTAATCGCATATCAGCAGTCAAATACATGCTCCGTTATATTTTTTGTTGGTGGTTTCTGCGGTTTTAAGGGAGTGTACGAATGCGATTTGCCGAAAATTCTGTACCTTGTACTATTTTTTTGTTTACTATTACCGTCCTCGCACAACTTTCAGAAAATAACAAGTTTTTGTAGTTGTTTTTTTTTTTAAATAGTTCGTTGTTTTAGCGAGTGTTCTTTTGACGCACGCTTACTCTTATACAAGTAGACTTCATTTACTTTCCTACACTTAGTTCAACGAAGATTATTTTCAGTGTTTGACTTTTTTAAAGTAATGGGTTTGCATGTCGTCTCTCTATCCACGAATGAATGTCTATGGTACAGACTGTGGGTCTTTCGTCTTTTGCATGATGTTTGCCGTCGCTGCTGTCACATTGTGGGGCTTTTGGTTCTCTCTGCTTTTTTCTGCCTTGTAGACGGCTCTGATAGATGATATAGTCGCGGAAATTCGCGAATTTGTCCCCTAGACTTGTACTTCAACAAATTTTGAATTAAGATGTGGGGTCTGAAGGCCTTAACAAGTTTGTTGTAAGCACAAAACGATTGGTGGATCCTTAAGGACCCGATGACCTATCTCTTAGTAGTTTTAGGTAACACAAAGAAGGAATTTCTGTCCAAGTGAGATTAAATGACTTGGGATCAATCCCACGACATAACCTAACCTAAATAATGCTCTTTTCGAATTGCGGGTACAATAATGTCCATGCGTCCTTTCGCACAGCCGGTTACTCGTCCAACGATAGGCTCGTTAAAGGGGTTACATTGGTTTACGGGTTTCACAAAATCGAATATTTTTTATTGTCTTATTAAATTCTACAATACCTCTAGAATATTGCCCAAAATTTTCAAGTTGATCTAAGTAATAGTTTCGGAAATACAGCCTTGAGAACTTTTATACTCGAGGCAGACTAGGCTGAGTGCGGCGTGTTTAAACGCATTACTCTGGAAACTGTGTCTCAGTTATAGTTTTAACTAAAATACATATTTTTACACTTTAGATGATCCCGTAAGGAGTTATCCTGCCAACGCGGGCGCATCTTTTTTTCGAGGGGTCATTCGAAATGGCGTTGCAATGGCCGAGTTTAAAATATTTTTATGCAAGAATCATTTTTTTTTAAAACACAAACAACTTGACAATCTTGTGCGCTGGATGCGCCGGATAAAACCAAAATTCACAGGATTATTCAATAAATTTCAATAAAGATCAGTGTTACTCTGGTAACGCCTTGTTTGCTTTCTGAGAATTAAAATTCATCAGGTTTAGAAAGAATATAGATATATAGTGTATAGGCACAATATACCTAAGGTTGCAGTATATCTGCAATCCTCATATATCTATCATGGAATAATTGACTGAAGAAACAGCAAATACTTCAGAACTAAGAAGAAACTCAATATGTGATTAGATAGAGGGGGGTCGAAGCAAAAAGTGATCAATGATCTTTCAAAAAAGAACCAATCCAGTCTTTTTTTTAAGTTTTAAAGACATTCTGATAATCCTAAGAACCTTCAAACTGCTTGCTGTTAAATTTTTTGTGGACTGTAGTCGCTATAAATACAGCCTCAGGAAGTCTAAGAGCCTTCCTCGCTTCGTTAACCACTTTCTCCTTTGAGTTTAGTTGTGGTATTTCCCGTTATGTAACACCGTTTTTTTGATCGCAACATTAATTCTAAATCCAAATTAAAATATTAATAAATTGTTTTCAACTTTTTCATATAAATTAATAATTGTTTTGGGAAATTTTTCACATACATGAAGTTCTCGTTAGTCGCATAACTCTCTTAAGTTACACGCGCTCTCTGCACAGCAGAGTTTCTAAGCAATCAAAGCACACAAATTGTTGTGGAATTTTTATTTAATGAAACGAGCACAGAAGATACACATAATAAATATGTCTATACATATATGTATAGTACGTGCTCTAAATGTAAATATGTAAATAACTGCACGTATTTATTTCCTTAAGCAAACCTTAAGCAATAAAAACTACATTTCTCTACAAAATGTGCACACAAAGGCAATTGCATTTATGACCGAAGATAATCGTAAATTAACGAACATAAACAGCACATGGCAGCTATTTACATAAATACACTACTTCCACTACTCAAACATAAGTCTGTTGCAACAAAAATACAATTGTAGTAGGTGGAAAGAACCCAGCAAAGCAAGCAGGTGCATTAAATGACAGAAAAATTATTGTTTGAAGGTTAGGGTCGATTTAATTTTATGAAGTGACCCATAATTCGACCGTCTCTATGAGATCAAACTGGAGCTTGACTATAGAAAACGGCTAAATAGTCTAGCGGAACGTAACCAAGTGCACCTCATCTGGGTGTCCGGTCTATACCTTTGCGACCGGGCGTGAACTGGCTGATGAGCTCGCCCGCTTCGCAGCATCCACTAACATGGTAAAATTTGAAATCTACATAGCGGTGGGTCTCCATACCATAAAGGGAGCAGCAAGAAAGAAGGAGTAGACAGAGAAAGGAATTGGCGACAACTCTAAGGCATGCATTGGAGGTTATAACCTCAGCAGGTTTAAATATGTAATTAACCTCCATAGTTACAAATTCAGGCTACTTGTCGAAATCTACAGTGGCCACTTCAATCTAAAGAACCATTTATATGGTCCTAGCTTCTTACGCAAATTGCCGGTTCTGCGACAGGGAGCTTAAAACTCCAGAACACCTGCTAATTGACTGCATAGCAGGCTGCAGACGCAGGATAAAGGCCCTGGGATCCATGTTTCCAAATAGGGACCTAATCGCCTCACTAGCATCTAGCAGTATATTGGACTTTATGAAAATACGGTGACTAGAAGATTCTTTCTTTTTCACATATTCTGTTTATCTTATCTTAAAACGGTGATTTTTGGGAATTACTGTGCTGTAAATAAAAATGCAGTAAAAACTAAATATTTTCTGAGCTACACCGACGGCGCTAAAAAGAGATCCAACACTGCTTTAATTATTTCGATCTTCGCCTTGCGAGAAGCTCAAAAAATTCTGTACTTAAAATGTTGTTGGTGACCTAGGCGAAAAAAATTTAAAAGGTTGAACAAAAACACGAAAGTGATGAAAATAATAATTAGTGTAGCCAAATCGCGAGTAGTTCAATTGGGACTAGTTTGTAACTAGTTGGCAAACACATTAGAGTGACGAAAATGGTTGGAAATTTAAACTTTAACTTTTCTGAAAAATGTGAGTGAATAAAGCGCGAGTAGCCCAATTCGGACTAGTTTGTAACTAGTTAACGTAGTGTTTCAGATTTCAATAAAACTCAGAAAAAATGCATACCAACAAAGTTGTAACGAGATTTTACCTAGCGGCGCCACAATTTGTGGTGCCAAAATAAGTTTTCTGCAGACGCATACATATGTATGTATGTATGTATGTATACTTGCCACATAATCGCTAACAATGCGTTTTGGTGAGATTGCAATGTTGGTTGAGCATTACTACTTATGCTGTGTGTAAACTTATACACATACAGGCAATCATACATAGACACCTACAGCACTCTATAAGTACATATACACCGATATTTGTATGTAAAGGCGGATGGGATATGGCGAGAAGCCTCGAAATTCCCACACAGAGCGTCAACTAAACATATGCGTGTGATATGTGTGTGTGCGTGGCTGTATGAATATTTACAAACATACATGTTGCATGCTGCACTCGTGCAAAAAACACTTTGTAGCAATGTGAAGTCGTTGCCTCTTCATATGCATAATTTACTGGCAATGTAGTTGCGGTCGCGTTGCAACTGTTGTTTACCGTTCAAATCCGCAAAAGCAAACGAAACACACCTTCACACTTGCAACACTTGCCACACATGCTGCCACATGCGTTGGTGCTAACGTTGCTTATGCGCATAGTGTGGCTCTAGCAATAACAACAAAAACATGCATAGTAGCTGTTGCTAACACAACAACAACAACATTCATAGTAGCTGTTGCTAACACAACAATAACTGCAGCGCCTGCTGCCTGGCACCGTCAACAATCCCACTCAGCATCTTATTTATGCGCCACAACAACATTAAGAGCAACAGCAATGTTAGCAGCAGCAACACTTGTTTACTTGTTCAGTTAGTTTTTCGTTTAGTTGGCGTTGGCTTTCCTTAATTCTCAGTTCAATTCGTACGCGATCAGTTTCATTATGAAATTAATTTTCCACTTTTCAATTTCCAAACATAATGCAATAAGGCAGACAGACCTGGCATGTAGCAGATATTGTTGCATGCAACTATGTGTGCATGTATGTCTGTCTCTATTTACATATTTATATACGTGTAAGCTCGAGATGCCGCCAGTCACTCAAGGCGAACGTTTGTATGTTGTTGCCACAGCAGCAGCAGCAATACGCAGCGACTGCAGCGGAAGTGAGCAACAGGGTGCACGCAATGAGATTATGCGGTTGCAATTTCAATGCTCAAGGGCTACTTTACATATACATACATATATGTACCTATAGACATGCATATAATTATATAAATATGCTTGCGTGCGAAGGAGCGTACTTCTTGCAACACCTTGAGTTACGCAGACGTTGCAACAATTACTTACGTATTGAGGTTGAGCGATGATGTTGCATTTTGCCATTTTTGTAGACACACTAAGCAAACATATATACATACTTATATATTTTATGGTTGCATGCGAAATGTTGCAGCATATGCCATCAACTTTAATGTACGTGAGTCCTTCGTCTCGTCTTTTATGATGGCCTGCGGTTGTGAGCAACACAAATTGAATTGATGTGGATTGGTTACTGTTCAGTGTGTATTTGTTGCTTTAGAAATAATGGAATAAAATCTGAAGGCCCTAATGGGTGTATGTATGCCTAGGATTTACTCAAAATAAATTATTTAGGATCCATATACAGTTAAAACATACGACCCACTGTGATCCACTTCGAGGTGTCGTACTCTTTTAAAGAAAAGATACATAAACTTCAAATGGAGAATGTTTATTATCATTCGAAAGAACATTCTTCGGCATTTGTGTTTTAAAGATTATTTCTTTCAAAAGTTGGCCGTGGATACGTCTCAGTTAGGCCGTGCGTTGAGTCCAATTTTCTATGACAAATGTCAGCTCTCGAATCTCTTCAGGTTGCTTTTCGTCACAAATGAGACTATTTTGCTTGTTTACATACCCATTGATCAAGAATGGAGCCTAGAGAGAGAGAGAGAGATCGCTGTAGAAAATTTGGCTCGAAAACGTCGGATCTTCTTGGAACCTTTCAAGAGCCCATAGAGCGAAGCGATATCGCTTGGGAAGGTCAGGCGGCTTCAATTCTTGTACACGCTGTTCTTCGTACTCTTTCAATTTAAGATCTTGACGCAAAATGTGCCAAATCGTTCCATACGCCAGTCCAAGTTGCTTTATGTAACTTTGAATGGAAACAGCATTGTTTCATTGTATAAGCGCTTCCATCTCATTTCAATTTTGCTTGCTGGACTCAAGTAGATTTAGTACCTAGTTAAAACCTTTCGAAACATAAGGCATGGAACCATAAAAAAAGCTGTTCGGTTTTAGAAAACGTTCTTGAAATGTTTACTACCTTCTCGAGGAGAAAATAATAGATCAACAATATATTTCTGTCTTAAATAGCAAAGAGCTGACAGAGACGGATCAGGGTGAGATAGAATGCCTTGGAGGCACATCGGAACGCCGAGATCATATGCAAAGGAGCGGAAAGAATACTCTTAAGCTTTGTGTTTCACACGGTCGCGAAAAAATTAGGACGATTGTTGGCCTAGTTAGAGGGTCGAATGTAACAAGTGGGCATGAGAAAGAGTAGTAATTGTAATCTGCTCCACTTTTAGAACTCTATTTAGATTTTAGAAACCTCCAATAGGTCAAAAATTAAAATTTGATCTAACTGTATTCATCTTTTGTAATGCTAATCCATTGTTTTAATTTTTGGTTAGAGGTAATAAACTCATAAATTTTTCTTTATGCCAAGGTCCTCCTAGAGATTGGTCACGGGTTGAAGATAATCAAAAATTTTTCAATATCAAACACCGATTATTGAAGTACATTAAAGACATAAAGTAAAACTTCGTGTTTCGTCTTAAAGTATTCTTTTCGAGTTTCAAAAACTATTAAATTGTTATTATTGGAGTTGAATATAACCATAATTTAGAAATATATGCATTTTTGTACCGAAAAATTTGGTAAACCTCGACTCATTTCTCGAAACTTCTATCGAAACTTTTTTCTCGTAACTTTTATCCACAATTGTTAATCTCGACATTCACGTAGCCGCCGACAATTGCCTCGAAGCACACATACTCTGCACTAATGATATTGTTGTTGCTTTGTTTGTTGGCTTTGCTAATGTTTTGTGGCAAAGTTTGCAACTTGATATGAAGTTGTCAACACAACTGGGCAGTTCCTGATAAAATATACGCACACAAAATGTGTAAACTGCAAAGTTTTAGAGGTATTTTATATATTCGAACAACTCGCAAATTACACAAGCTGTTGTTATACCAAATTTGCAATGAAATAGCAAGTACATTAGGGTGGGTTGTACAATATTTATAATAGTAAAAGAATTAATGGCAACATTATATTTTTTTTTTTAATAATTTGATTTCAATTTTATTCGGATCATACTTAACTAGAGTGGGTGTCAGTCAATCTTCTACAACCCTTTTGAAAGTATTGTTGTAATCGGAAGATCTATGCTTCATTTGATTTTATAAGTGACGGGTGCAGCATTATATTTTAGAAACCATATCCTTTGGGGAATTTTTGCTTTTCATAATTTCACAGCAATTTACTCAGTTTCAGACTTACAACAGAATTTTGGAATGTAGAATATATTAATACTTGTTTATGTTAAGTTAGAATATCGCGTAGGTCTTTTTCCTTTCTTAACTTGTTTTTAAACAATTCTAGTATAATATTTGTGTTGAGATTTTGTTTAGTGTTTTACATTTTTTCTTACCACCCTAATGTTTACACAACCCACTATAAAGCTTGCGTCATTAACAGGCAAAGCGATTATATGTTGCCAGGGGACAAACCCTGCGGTTGACCGCAGGAATTTTCATAATTTACTTGACAAAATAATCGCCGTTATGTAACTACTAAACTCTTTCAGAGCAGCAAAATACATTTTCATTGAAATTGGGGTGGACTATATTATATCTACGCATGTGGATATTTCTTTATGTACATGCAAATGTATATATGTACATATATAACACATATTATATAAATATACCCAAAATAAAAATATATTCATTTATAACTAGTAGAGAAAGTTTACATAAACTGCTAGCTGGTCAGAAAAAACAGTTATATTTAGGTGGTGAGAAAAATTAACAAGTTAAAAAAATACGTTTTTTTTCGAAAATACGCTTATGTTAAGATATGTAATCTAGTTGAAAAATAATAAAAGATTTTTCAAAAAATTGTATTAAATAGAAATATTTTTTTGTACTGTAATAAAAATGGTAACTCAACATATTTGCGAAAAAAAATGTAAAATGAAATGAAACAAAAAAGTTGATAAAAAATAATTTAAAATAAAAAAAAAATAACTTTTTTAATTTTTGAAAAAATTATGATAAATCAATTTATTAAAAAAAAAATTCAAAAAATTTAAAAATTAAACTTCTATTTCGAGATATTCATTTTTATATTTTTTTTATTTATAATGATTTTTTTTTAGAAAATATTCCAAAAGTTATGTAATTTTTCAAGTGAAAATATTATGCAAGTTTTCAAAAAAATATATATTATATGTACTATGTACTTACATATATACATATTTTTTATACTAAAATAAAAAAAACTATACGTATTTAAAAAAAGGATGTTTTGAAATTAAAAAATAAGCTTTTTGAAGTTTTTAAAAGAAATTTTAAAAAAATTATTTGAAATAAAAATATTTTTTTATACTATAATAAAAATATTACATACTTTGTCGTAGAAAAAATAGTAAAGTTCAATTTTTACAAGTAATAAATTTTTTGTGGTGAAAAAATACAAAAATTAAATTTTTTGTTTCAAAATATTATTTTTTTTTATTTATTTTTTATTGAAAAATTCTTTTTTTTGTAAATATGTTTATGGAAAATTCCAAAATTTCTCATGTTGAAAAATAATAAAAAATTTTCAAAAAATTATATTAAATAAAAAATTTTTTTTATACTACATATACTAAAAATATTCTATACATACTTCGTTATAGAAAAAATATTGAAGTTGTATTTAGCCAGGAATTAAATTTATTGTGGTAAAAAACTAAAATTTTTTTCTAAATTTATTTAATGTTATTTAAATTTTATTTTTTGATTCGAAATATTTTTTTTCGAAAATACATATGTTTAGTTAAGTTCTAAAAGTTGTGTATTTTTTTGAGTTGAAAACTAATAAAAAAAATTGTCGAAAAATTATATTATTTTACATTTTTTTATACTATAATAAAAATATAAAATACCTTGTTATAAAAAATTAAAATATTTGAATTTTCAAAAATTTTTAAAACTTCCTTTAAAAAAAAAACAAAAATTTAAAAAACTTGATTTTTTATTTCAAAATATATTTTTTTTTAATTTTCGAATTTTTTTTTTTTTGTTTAATTTTCGAAATTTTGTTTTTCGTTATATTTTATGTTTAGTTATATTTCAAAAATTATGTTGTTCTTCGAGTTGAATAATAATCAAACATTTACAAAAATTATTTTTAAATATAAATTTTTTTTTCATATGAAAAATATGACATATTTTGTTAAAAAAAAAGAAAAAAAAATACAAATAGAAACTAAAAAATCGAAATTGTTTTCCAATTTTAATCACACCTAACAACATAAATATATTGCGTGAGCAAAAAAACTGTAATTTCTTATCGTGCGATAGTTAATCATTCAATCACATTATCAACGCAGCCATTCCATCACTCAACAACAACCATCACTACAACAACAACATCAATATAACCTATGCACAAATGCATGCAAGTGATAGTTTTGTTGTTGTAGTTACTTCCTGTGCGCGTCTTGCCACAGGCGCGATTGCATGTCAGCCGCAGCGGCAGCAGCAACAACGAGTGTCGGCAGCCTCATCATCATCAATCACTTATAGGTGCTGATATTTGCCAAACATGAACAGCGATAGAACAACAAACAATCACAACAACAAACTCAAAGTTATTGCAAGCAACAGCAATAACAACAGATGTTGCATGCAACATACATATAACAACAAAACGTTAAAGAAGCGCAGCAAAATCAACAGTCGAGTGGAAAACTGCTCGCTTTCGCTTTGCAACATGCCGCTAATGCGCTTTTCTGCACCAACAACAGCGCGCGGCAGCGAAAAGTGGCTAGAAAAACCGAAATTGAAATGCATTTGTAAAGTAAGCAAAAGCAAAAGCACAATCTCATCAACAAAAACTTCTAAAATTTTCGACAGAAAAACAAATGTAGTGTTGTTGTTGCAGTAAGTGCTGTGTGGCAAGTATGTATAGTGTGGTTGCATACCACATGCAACACTCGCACTTTTTGCTCCACTCAAATGTCAATTCGCGCATTCATTCATGCAATAAGAGCTCAGCTGACCAACGCCAGTAGTGTTGTTGTTGGTGGTGTTGCTGTTGTTACTGCCACGAGGCTTGCACTTACGTGGTTATATTGCCTGTCATGTTGTTGTTGTTCTCTTTTAGCTGCAACAACATGAAAATATCCTTTTAGAGTCATTTGCTGCAACGGACGAACACGAAGCGCCGAAGTGGCAATTGCTGTTCACCCTTCCCGCGTAACCGCCGCCACGTCATTTTCGCTGTGTTGCAATTTATATCAAAGTCTATTTTTTGTTGTATTTGTATGCTGGTTTCTTCTATTTTTTGTGTGTTTGCTGCCGATTTGTTGGCTCAACAGCATCAATTGACTATTAAGCCCTTGAACTGTTAATCTGCCGATGGCTTTGTTATAAAAGTAGCCGCTAATTCCGTTATCAATAATAGCACTATTTAGTTTTTACTGATTCTTGATTTAAACCTAAGAGAACGTGGAAATGAATACAAAAAGATAATTTTTAAAAGCAAAAAATAATATAAAATAAACGAAGCCAATTGGAAGCGAGACATAAAAATGAAAGGAGCAATAATTTTCGGACGATCTGCAGTCGTGAAGAGGAAGGGGGAGGGCATGGTTGAGTTTCTAGCATTAAAGATGTTTTATCTCTTATAGAAAAAAATAGTATATGGCAAAGTTGAAGACAACAAAAAAATCTCCAAAAACTTTGTGTTAAAATATTTTTACCATAACCTCAGAATTTATGTACAAAATTGAAGAACTCAAGTTTTTTGATTTTAAATTCTTATCTTGTGCAAAGAAAAACATTTCTTTGGCGAAATTTGCAAAAAAAATTATTATCGAATTTGAATAGGAGAAAACCTAATTTTCCACATAAAAAATCTCACGTCGAAATATCAGATTTTTTAAAAAGTTGGCAAGCTTTTTAACGAACACAAGTCGAAAGTACCTGTTGTATAATAAAAAAATTATTATTAGTACCAAACAAGTCAATTAGAAAGTCCCCAACTAAACACATTTTTTGATAAAACTATTTTTTTATTCAGCAAAGCACCCTTCAAGATCGATACTCTGAGTATAGCGTCACCGCAACTTTGATACCTTTTGTGTAGTACAATTTGTACTTTGTTTCAAATTAGGCCCAGTTTCGGCGATCACCACTTCATTCGACGAAAATTTCTTCCCAGCGAGCATTCTTTTGAGATCTGAAATCGGGAAATAGTCACTGGGAGCTAGATCTGGAGAATACGATGCATGCGAAACCACTTCGAAGCCCAATATACGATTTTTCGCCATTGTTTTTATCGACTTGTTTCGGTGAAATAGCAGTTTCTTTTTCTTCAAACAAGGGATTTTTTAAGGTTTTCGGCCTTTAAACGCTCCAATAACGCTATGCAATAGTCGCTGTTGATAACCTTTCCTTTTTCAAGGTAGTAAAAAAGTATTACATGCACATAAAACGCTATAACCTTGTCAGCCGACTGATGCGTTTTTCTACTGTTTGGTGCTGGTTCACCGTGTGTAGTCCACTCGGATGACTGTCGATTGGACTTCTGAGTAAAAGGATGGAGCCATGTTGCATCAGTAGTCATATATCGATGCAAAAACTCGGCTTTATTACGCTTGAACATCTCCAAACACTGCTCCGAACCATCAACTAGTCGTTGTTTTTGATCGAAAGTGAGCTCGCACGACACCCACTTTGCACAGAGTTTACTGTATTTTTTCCTTCAAAAACCATCATTTATCAACTCGCGATATTCTATTTTATTAATTTTATTTACAATAACAAAAGTTGCTTCACTCAAAATGATATATATAATTCACAAAACTAACGAGCAGACAGCTGTCTGTCAAACCTTTTGAAGGTTAAGGCTGACTAAAAATCATATGGATTTAATTTTTTAGCGCCACCTATGTGTCAGGCCGGAGATTTTTTTATTGACAAGTTATAAAAATAAATTTTTGTAAATTTATTTGTAAAAATAATGATTTCTCTCTGTTTGAAATCTTATTTTTTAAATTTTTTTATTAAAATATTATTTTCGTTGTATTTACATCATTAATTTCTTAGTACAATAAAAATATTTTTCCATAAAATATTTAATGTTGTAGAAAAAAAATCATTGAAAATTAAGCATATCTCATTGCATTTTCGCAGCTCCATCAAACTATTTTTGCACAAAACTAAATTACAAAAAAAAAAAATAAAAATTCGAATTTAGTATAATTATTTAATTTTTCACACGAAATATTGCGTGTTGCCACAAAAATATTATAATGTTTATGCATAAAGTGTGATTAAAAATATTATGCAGCCTCCGGCGCTTGTTCCTACAATCATTATAATTATTATTATGCTTTCTGCAGCTTCAACAGCTAGAAGCAAAGCTGCCGGCTTTTTATGCGCGCTACTAGTATTTAGTGGTTGATTTAAGTGGCAACGCGCGGTGGCTTCCGCGTAACGCACTCACCGGCGCCGCTGACGGAAATGCACGTTGCCACAACTAATCCAAATTCAAAGTCAAAGCTTTGAACACATAAATTTTGTTGGCAAACAAAGCTATAAATATACATACCTGTATACACATATATGTATAAGCATAATTGTTGTTGGAGTTATGTAGGTATATGCAAATTTACATGTTTTTGTAAAGACAAGTTTGCGTTTGTTTGTATGCAAAATAACTTCAGGTTATGCATGGCATGCCTGTTTCCCCGACTCATACCAGCGGCTGCCTATGCGGATTTACATGCTTATTTGGCTACTAGGGTGTGACGAAAAGCGCTCGGTCAAGGCTAAAATGTGCAGCCATCAAAATCGCATGGTTAGTGATGAAACAGCAACTAATTCACAATAGTTTGTGGCGATGACAAAAAAAATAATAAGCGCTTGGGCGATAAATTTTGCTTCGCACACTTCTGATTTATAATTTTTTTTACAATTTTTCGGTTTTAATAATCTATGTTTGCTTATTTTAAGTTAGAGCCCAGTTTTTCAGATATCGTTCTGAAACTTTGTAGACGTGCTGTTTTCTGCCAGAAGCTGCTTATTTGGCGAAATCGCTGATATCGGACAACCATAGCATATAGCTATCATACATACTGAAAGTATTTTGTACGGAAATCTTTATTTTTTTGACAAGATATCTCCACGAAATTTGGTATAGATTATTGTTTAAAGCAATGTTACAAAATTCGAAAAAAATTTTCAAATCGGACGACTATAGCATGTAGCTGACATACAAACTGAACGTTCGAAAACAAGTTTTTGTACGAAAAACTTGTTTATTTGACGAGATATCTACACCAAATTTGGCACACATAACTATCCAAGATTCGAATGCAATCTCCCAACAAATTGCTCAAATCGGGTCCCTATAACATATGGCTGCCATACAAACAGAACCTTCGAAAACAAGTTTTTGTGCGAAAAACTTTATTTTTTGGCAAGTTATTTGCGCGAAAATTAGTATAGATTATTATCTAAAGTAATGTTACAAGTTTCGAAAAAATTATACAGATCGGTCCACTGTATTATATAGCTGCCATACAAACTGAACGTTCGAAAACAAGTTATTATATGAAAACTATATGAAAACTTTCATTTATGCAGGGTAATACAGCTATTTTAGCAGAGTAGTGAAGTAGTAGTAGTTCAAAAAAATATTATACACACCCTAATGTTACTTTTTAAATCATACTCTCATTAGTCTAACTGGTCTTTGGCTTACCCCAACAATTGCGTATGTCCATTTACCCAATAATCAAGTCATTCAAGATGCGCGATTTCTACATTTTTTAGGATTTCCTTACAATTACAACTTGTCAAACAGCCCGTTATTTAAATGTATTTCATTATTATTCAAACTTTATGAGCCATTACCAACAGCTCACTATTGCTCTCGTCGCACTTTGGCTTTAGCGCCATAAATTACTCCATCAACAACGATAGTTTGTAATCCGTTTAATTTTTTTTATATTTCAAATTTTTTTCACGCTGTTAAGTCAATTATTGGGCGTTTCAAAGCGCAAAATATCAAAACCAGAAAAAGGAACAGGTGTTAGTTTGCTAAGCTTGCCGACCTTTTTCATATTTAAATTTAGTTTTTCGATTTTTTTAAATTTATTTTAGGGCCTACGCGCTTTGCTGCTAATATTTAACATTTGTTGTTGTATTTGTATTTAAACCCTTTTTTTTGCCACAATTCAATTTGATTTGCATGGCAAACCAGTCGGCATTTTTTCCTTTTCGGAATTTATGACGTTTCGGTTTAATGCAAAGTCACTCACCTCAACCCTTTTGCTATTGTTGTTTTTGTTGGTATTACGTACAGCGCTTAAGCTGAAAACAACGATCAGCTTTGGATTCCCACAATTTTATATTTGCACATTTGCACAATGGCCATTTACTATTTGTGCTTTTTTGTTTTTGTTGCTGTTTTTTATTTATTTACTATTTTTCATTTACCATTTGGCATTTAGCAAGTTTGTCATCCGATTTATGTGACTCAATTCTCTGTCGTTTCGTGTTGCCAATTGATTTAGTGCCTTAATTTGTTGGCTAACGAGTTGAGCATGCTCGCCTGTTTGTTTGTTGTTGCTTGACAAATTTACAATTGCTGATTTTTCTAGCTTTTATTATTTTGTGTTGGTATTTATCATTTATGCGTTAACAGTTCAATCGAATTATGGGCTTTTTGTTTCCCTAATCAGCCCATTGATTTAGTTGAATTTTAATTGCCGATGAATGAAGAGCTACTAAATGAAAAAAAATGATGGCTTAGCGCGCTGTGGAATTCAAATTCATAAATAAATATATTCAGCAATGATTTATAACCGAAAGCTTTTAGCCATTTAGAATTTTTTTTGGGAACTTTGTTTGGGTAAACAAAAAGTGGGCCGGCTTAAAACTATAAATTACGAACTGGGTATATTTTTATGAAAGGTTAGGTTAGATTCTATAAAATTGCGGTTAGATTGCACTTGAAATGTTGAGTACAGTCCTTTGTGAAGGCAAACTCCAGTAGTTAGATATCAGTTATAGACAAAAACGCGCTGGGCTTATGACAGATCTGCTTAGGTGTTTAATTTGTATTTCCACTATTTCTCCTGGATGTCTAAGATTACTCGTTGAGGAGTCTAGGCATCCTTTTATAAGTCTTGACGCATAGTCAGCCAACTCAAGGCTGAAATCGCTGCCCTACTAGCGACGTGGTTAGTCACCAGTCTGATGGAGCCTGCACTGCGGTGAGTGTGGAGGTAAATTTAAGTACATTTTCTTATGTCGAGTTCTTTGGTTTGCTGCCGCTTTGACTTTTTCGTATAAAGGAATAAAAACAAACACTTATTTATTTATATCGAGTTCACTTAGTCACTGATCTATGAAGTCTGAGTTATTCCTACACCATGCAGCGTGATTAGATCAAACCAATTTATTCTTGAAGGAAAACGGTCCAAACGGTATTCCAGTAGCCGGGGTCGTCATCAACCATTTGGAATATATCGTATATGTACTGAACCTCTCAAATGCTACTAAAGAGATTAGTGACGGCCATCTGACCGAAAGATCGAGCTCAAGAAATTCAAAATTTAATTTGATTCATTTTATTGAACTTTTGGGCGATGTTTAACAGCCCATCTCCCTTCATGTTCCTTGCAGATTACCGCAAATAATTTGGCAGATCATTAAATGAGCCTCTACGTATGATCGTACTTATAAATTCACTCGAAATAACTTGTTAAATAAATTGGTATTTCATTATTTTTATCACTATTCTCTATACCGTCCACACCCGCCCCTTCAGTGAACCGCTCACTTGGGGTCAATTGAGACTCCGAAAAGTTGGCGCATTGCCAACAAGCTAAATAAATTTGTTAAATATTAAAATGTTTTTCTAGCAATCAAATCAAAATTAGAGGGTGGAGCGTGGGGAGGTGCTAAAAAGTGCAACAACAACTGCAAACATTTCCATTTGCATATTTCAGCTATTTATCAGCATCAATAAAATGTCGAAATAAATGCAATGCACTTTTTCACGTCACTTTTGTGCCAACTACAATGAAACAACAATAACAACAAACACAATTAAGCAGTAAAATGACAATGAACCCAACTCGCCATTCGCCACTCGCCGATGTTTGCGCAAATAAAGTGCAAAAGCACAAAAGTAAATAGGAAATAAAAATTAAATTGCTTTGTGCATAAACAGCTACAAATAAACAAACAAACAACAACAAAAAAACTTACAAATTAACTACTAAACAGCCAGCCAGTCTGTCAGTCAAACAGTTAGACCTGTGGATTTGTGCGGACAAGCGACTGACGCAAATAATTTTTATGCAACGAAAATCGATTTTTTTTCCTTTTCAATGCAATTTGTTTATTGTTCTTATTATAATTGTTTTATTATTATTATTTATTATATTTTATTGTAATTTTTCATGTTTTTTTTATTTTTTGTTCAATATACAAACGCTTCCTTGTCACCATTCGGTGTGTTGGTTAGCGAAAGAGGTGGCGAGGTGTGTTGTATATACATCGGTCTGTGGGGAATTATTTTATTATTTTACTTACAACTGATTATCACCACTCAACGACAAAGCTAAAAGCGTGTGTGTGCTTATTCGCTTGTTTAGCGGTTTTGAAGTGCAATGCGAGCCCGTTAATTGCATTGCCAACTAATGGCATTCCAATTGCACAGAGGTAAATGAGGTAAACGTGTGGTCGTAAGCGTGTGCAGCATATGTACATGTTTGGACATGCATACATAAGTATGTAAATAAGCGTGTGTTTACAATTAGGCTTGCAGGCCAGTGAGATGAGATGGTAAACATACGCGAATTTATATTTAATGAATTTAAAAATTAAAAAATATTTATAAATTAGAAAAATAATTAAAGGAAACTATTTAAAATTTATTGAACATAATTAAAATAAATATAACGTCTGAAAATATTGAATTGAAAATCGAAAGAAAAATGCAGATTTTGTTAGTTTTTTATTGAAAAGAAAAAAATTTAACCAATAATAAAATTAATTTAAATAATAATAAAGGTGTAATAAAATGCTTTAATATTCGGCGATGCACTTTTAAAAAATATTTATTTTATTTTTCTTGTTTTTTGAAACATTGTTTTAATTAAATTATTCTCTTGTTCCTGAAGCATTTCTAAAAAAAAACGTTGTCTGCCAGGGCTGTTACCTGACCAAACGTCAATATTCTATTTTGCGCGAAAAAGTTTTTTTTACCTAGAAAAAAAATAAAAAAAGGTAGAAATAGTATTATTAATGAAATAATTTGTGTAAAATACAGGCATGAAAAAATTGAGATTCACCATTTAGACACAATGACATGGCGCAGAATCATCCTGGAAGATGAGATCTTTTTCTTGCTTTATAGCGCACCAAAGGCGTTATTAACACTTTTTCTTAGCCAAAAGAAGCTTTTTTGCGGGTCGTTGAGCATTCAAACCGTTTAGCAGTGATTTTGGTTCCAAGGTCATTTATGATCTTCATCCTGATGTTCTCAGCGGTTATGAATCGATGCTTTAGGTTAGTGCGTTATCGTTGTTGTCACTCTCTAAAAGATATTTTCAAGTATTTTCTAATGACTTTATACTTTTCAATATAACTTTTCTTCAGCAAAATACATCTGTACATACTGAAAAATATTAAATATAAACACATATGTACATACGCGTTAATGTTTAAATGTAGGGGTAACTAAATTATGTACATATGTATATATGTATGTACAGTACCTCTATTGTGCATTCATTGTGGCTTTGAGCCTCAAACTACACACATGTATAGCTGTCAATCATATACTGTTGCAGTCACAAACCAGTGACAAGTTTGTGGTTGTTTCGGTTTATTGGCTGAATATTAATTAAAATGTCTTATTCCTGTTTGAGATTGAATAATATACGCTAATATTCAAATAACTAACATTAAAGCAAAAATCTCTAATATATACATATACATATGTACATATGTATATATAGCAAGAAAAAAAATCTTTATTTTGACACACATATCTATTTATTAATCATTCTATTTTCTACCACTTTCACTTTTACTAATTTTTCTTCAACCTCTTTCTCTTTGCAGGTAAGCTGAAACACTTTTAAGCAAACACTGATTTGCTAAACAAAAAAGCGAAAGCAGAGCACAACAAAAGGAAAAAAAGAACCGTAATTGGAGATGCGGGGCATCGATCCCCGTACCTCTCACATGCTAAGCGAGCGCTCTACCATCTGAGCTACATCCCCGTGTGTTAACTTGACCGCGCTATCGCCCACAGCTGGTCAACGCGAAACTATTATCGCTGTGTTTCTTTTAATCACAAGCCAGCGGCAAGCAACAACAACTAAAGCGAATGTGCAGTGCTTGAACGCCCACAAAGCAAAAAAAAAAGCTATAGCTTTTCGCCGCTGTCTGCACGCCCCGTAGCTGCCCACGTTGCTACGTCAAAGCAGCAAAACTAGAGCGCTGAGCTTTTCGGCGGGTCTTGCAGCTTTTGTGCGTCTATTTTTAGCGTCATTACCTGTCGTGCATTGTTTTTTCTTTTTTTTGCATGCGCTGCCTGTGGCGCTGTTGTAATGCTTACGCATATTTAGATTACTTTGCCGAAGGGTGCTGCGGTGCGTATACGTAACCTTTGTGCCTAACTATTCAGCGTAATCCACACGCTTATAAGTGTGCCACAAATAGACTTGGCACATTGACTTAATAGGCTGAGGTAGTTTGAGTAGGAAACAAATTTCGTTTGTAATTTAATAACGGTTATACTTTGCATATCAGCGCTTTAGTGTTTAAATATTTTATGAGGAATAGGCATTAAATTATTATAGAGCCATAAGGTTACGCTAATCTGGCAGGCCAAAAAGCCACCAAAGACCAGTTTTGGTCCTTTGCGATACCATATAAAGTTCAGTTACTGGTTATATGAGGAGTCGTCGTCTTTGAGGACTCTGCGGCCTCACTTTTGGTACCATCTCCAGTATATCATACTGTTGGGAACTCAGATGCTTACAGCGTAGTCTTGCCAATGCGGGACAAGGACTCCAGAGATGCTCCATTTGTTTAGCTGGTGCCTTGCTCTATACACTTCTTGCAGTCTTCTGTCATTCCCGTTCTCCGATCATGTTCCTACAGCCTCTTCTATCGAGTACCAACAGGAATTTTGTGTACTTCTGATCTACCATTTTGCAAATGACTTTTGCAGTTTTGCACCCAGGTAGCTCGATCCATCGGGGTTTGCTTAGTCGTACCTCATCCTTGGCAATCTCGTATACTATTTCATTGCCCTCGATGCCTTTTTGACCTGGCACTGAGTAAGAGTAAAGTTGCTTGCTGCTGCCAGCACTTTCCACTGCTGCCCTGCTTCCCAAGCCACTTTTGGCCGATATGAGATACGAGGTTTATCAAGTACTTTACATCTTGATATTATTTTGTCGAAGGAAACACGTTGTGAAATTTGTCGACAATAATACTATAGATTATACAAAAAGAATCTGAAAAATCCTTTTCATGCACCGGGGCTATTTATTAAAGATAGTTCAGAGTTTTGAAGTCCAACTACCGAACTGATTTTTACTATACCGGTTATAACTCTAATCCAACAGCACTAAATACATATACGATTCCAAAGAAACCTGGAAAGGGCTCTATCTGAACTACCTTTACACATACGCTTGTTGGTGAGAGATACCAGCCTTCCTGTAATTTTCAATTATGCATCAAACTGATTTTTATAATATTTCGTTAAAACATCTGAAATTCTCAATAGGTTCAACCGAATGGAACCATAAAACTCCCAAGCATTATCGCACAAATTACTTCATTAAGCTGGTAATCAACTCAATTAAGGCCGCGTTTTGTACACTAATTCGTAATTAAATATGAAAAATAAATATAAAATTATTATGTAAATGAAAATAAAGTTATCAAAGGAGCTAGAGACTCTTGACCAACGTTTAAATTCATTTGCCATAGCGACTCCATATGCTTTATTGAGTTTTAAAGTTCAAAGTTCAGCGAAGTTGCAACTCAATTTACATCAACTCTGACACCGAAGCAGGCAAGCACGAGCGACAGCGAGGTGAGAGGGCAGCGAACATCAATAAATTACATGTCTTCCTGCCTTCCAGCCTTCCATTTTCAACGCTATTTACCCATATACATACATACGTACATATGTGTGTGTATGCATGTGTGCAACAAGTAAGTGATTGGTCACTTACGAAGCATGTGGCAGCATTGCATAGCTGACGGGCAGTCAATCCGGCCAGCAGACAGCAATTTTTTCATAATAATAATAATTTGAAGTGTTTTGTCTGCGATAATTTTAAGCGATTTTTTCTTGTTGCTGCTTTTTGTTCAAAATAAACACTATCACTTTTCAATAAACCGCACGGATGTTGGCCACATAATGTCAACAACAAAACAAAAACAAAAACAATGAAAATGTGATCAGCAAAAGCGCTGTGGCAACTGCCGCCAGCTTAAGCTGCGAGACAGGCAGTCAGAATACAAAAGTTAACCCAGTTCGAGACACGAACAGCGACAGCGACAACGGCAACGACAACAGCTGCAACCGAGTAATAGCTGAACTTTAAGCCGTCAATGTGGCAAAGAGAAAGGGAAGTGATTGAGGAGGCAAAAAAAAAAATAAATAAAAGAAGACAAAAAGAAATATTAATAAAAAAAGTGGCAGCAACTTTTCAAAGAATCTTTAAGGGGCAGCGATATTGGTCGCGCACAAGAAAGGGTGACCCAAAAAACTTCCAAGGCAGGAAACAAATTAGAGCCTGCAACACTATTGCCCGCTTTAAGGCTGCAACAACAACAATAACAACGACTCAGCGCGAGCAGTGCCTTACACAAGCTATACAATCATGTCACCGTTACCCGAACGCACCCTTCGCGCTCTCGCACTCTTTACTTCGCCTCCGCTCTTTCCATTTTACATAATTGAGTAACTGCATGACGGCCGAACATTACCGACTTAGTTGCTAGTCAGACGTTCTCTTTCACTTCCCACACACACACACACACACCAACATACATGCAAGCTTAAGTATATACGAACATATATACATACATAAGCGCATACATACACATAAATGAGATTGCAAGTGCAATAAATTATTGAATCAACATATGTGCAGCATATGAGGTCATCGATATTGCGGACATCCAGCAGCTGTTGCTCTTGGTTGGCCAACAAATGTGCCCACTTTGTTACTACATACTCGGTGCCTTGTTGGGCAAGTGAGAGTTAAAAAAGCAGCATCTTGCTGTTGTTGTGTTATGTAATTAAGGCAGCTGTAACTTCGTTTGCAGTGCACTTACACGGCAGGTCAATAGTCTCCTTGAAGGAATGCCATAAACCTTCGCTTTTTGTCCATAAGTATGATTTTTATGCAGTTAGTTGATTTAAACTTCTATCAGTTCATAAACTATACCTAAACTAACTAGTCCAATAACAACTAGTTCACACCTAGTTCATAGAAAATTTTTTAAAAGCAAAAAAAACTAAGAAATAGATCTAAAATAATCGACAAATCGCCATCAAGCCCAATCGCCACAAAAACTTGCTGCAAACGGGGTAGGCGTCGCAAAACTACAAGCGCAGACGATAATTTTTTTAGAATTGCATCAATCTGGTGTCCTTTCAAGTTACCTTGCGCAATTGGGGAGGAGACTGGAGTCAAATTTATGATCGGTTAGCTAGAAGAGGTCTGGTTGAAAATAAACTCTGTCTCTACATTATTATTAAAGAAAATTGAATACGACAATTTTCTATGCATAACTCTATCTTTACCAGTGTATAACTAGTTTATATAAAACTAGTTACAAACTAGTCCAATAAAAACTAGTTACAAACTGGTCCAATAAAAACTAGTCCACAACTATTTCGTTGGAGTTATTGCGAGTTTTCGTTTTAAAATCGTCCACAAGTTTTCCTCGCTCCACACATTGCATAATACAACACTCACACCACCACAACCTAGATTTTCATACAAAAAACCATTGCCTACTATTTTTTACCAACGAACTTCCGAAATTCCAAACTGCCTTATCATAACATCAACGATAAAATCGACAACTGGCTATTATTAATTGGAGGGTAAGAAATCAGACACACACATTCACACAGCGAGAGCGACTAGCACAACGACAAGCACAAGTCGGCACAACAGTGAACATAATTCTATGCCATTTTACAGCTGACATCAGCAGTTTCACCGTCGCCTTCGTTGGCAACAGTTGTTGACCCAATTTGCTTTTGGTGTTGTTGCTGTTACTGTTGCTATCGCTGTTCGCCAGCTAACGCGAATTTATTTTAAAATATACGAGCATATTATATACGGCTGCCTGCCTGCCTGTACCTACATCAACGATTTGATGATGATGACAAAATATTGCCGGCAATCAAGTCCACACACATACACACATGCTCGTGATTTAAATATACAATGTATCTAGCAACTGCCGGTATACGTAATATACGTATGTATATACCTCTAAATATATAGAGATAGAATGAAGTCATGTGCATATTATTATGAGCGGCACACAAGCGACTCAGCACTGGCTTCACATATGATTGGGTATATAATATTTATGTGCATGTGTGTTGGCGGTCTGGCTTATGTGAACATGCCACTGGATTATAATAATCGCCGCATGATGACAATGCTTTTATGAAGTAATTTTAAGTGGAAGCGCCGAAACAAACGCTGACTACAGCAAATAGGTGGCAACTTAAGACTCTTTATGAGTTTACCTATTGTTTTTATTATTATAATGTTTGCACACGCCTGCATATACGGACATGAATACATATATACACACATCCACCCATTTATCTACATGCTTATCGTTTGAGTATCAATGTATTCGCTTGCACTCTCGAGTTGCAGATGAATGACAAGGCGCTCTATAATTAGCAGCGTAAGCACTATAATGAACTGTCATAAATACCTGTGTTTGGCTATAACACCCATGCATACATACAAGTATATGTATATAATCTAAGCATACATGTATAATGTGAAATGTCAGCTGTTGCCGTAGACAGCTGTTCGTGATGGTGACGAAGGCGTGCCGACAATTTGCATTTAACAATGAGTTATCTGCAATGTGGGGTATGCTGACCAGTATGCCATAGTAAATAATTGAAAAGTAATGGTTTAACATTAAATTGTGTAATTATGGGAAAAATTAGAAAATTACCAGACTTTAGTAAATATAAATTTGTGCGTTACGAGGGTTGATTTTCAAACAAATAGCAAGAGGCTTGAAATATTGTCGGAATAGATCAAGGAGAGTAAATCGGGTGATTATATTAAATAACGAGTGGAAGTTACGATAATTAACGAAATATACTTAAAGTGAGGAGAACGTTACAAAACTATGACAGAAAGTGATTGGAAACAATTTAGATAATATTAGTATTATTTATTGTTTAGTAAATATAAAAAAAAATTAAAAATATAATGATAAAGTACATATGTATATATAAATTAAATTGAAAACAAGTAAGGAATAGTTAAGTTCGGGTGCAACCTAATATTTTATATTCTTGCAACTTGCAGAAATAAAGGGTGATTTTTTAAGAGCTTGATAACTTTTAAAAAAAAAAAAAACGCATAAAATTTGCAAAATCTCATCGGTTCTTTATTTGAAACGTTAGATTGGTTCATGACATTTACTTTTTGAAGATAATTTCATTTAAATGTTGACCGCGGCTGCGTCTTAGGTGGTCCATTCGGAAAGTCCAATTTTGGGCAACTTTTTCGAGCATTTCGGCCGGAATAGCCCGAATTTCTTCGGAAATGTTGTCTTCCAAAGCTGGAATAGTTGCTGGCTTATTTCTGTAGACTTTAGACTTGACGTAGCCCCACAAAAAATAGTCTAAAGGCGTTAAATCGCATGATCTTGGTGGCCAACTTACGGGTCCATTTCTTGAGATGAATTGTTGTCCGAAGTTTTCCCTCAAAATGGCCATAGAATCGCGAGCTGTGTGGCATGTAGCGCCATCTTGTTGAAACCACATGTCAACCAAGTTCAGTTCTTCCATTTTTGGCAACAAAAAGTTTGTTAGCATCGAACGATAGCGATCGCCATTCACCGTAACGTTGCGTCCAACAGCATCTTTGAAAAAATACGGTCCAATGATTCCACCAGCGTACAAACCACACCAAACAGTGCATTTTTCGGGATGCATGGGCAGTTCTTGAACGGCTTCTGGTTGCTCTTCACCCCAAATGCGGCAATTTTGCTTATTTACGTAGCCATTCAACCAGAAATGAGCCTCATCGTTGAACAAAATTTATCGATAAAACACATTTCGAACCGAACACTGATTTTGGTAATAAAATTCAATGATTTGCAAGCGTTGCTCGTTAGTAAGTCTATTCATGATGAAATGTCAAAGCATACTGAGCATCTTTCTCTTTGACACCATGTCTGAAATCCCACGTGATCTGTCAAATACTAATGCATGAAAATCCTAACCTCAAAAAAATCACCCGTTATAAATTTGTGCCTTACGAGGGTTGATTTTCAAACAAATAGCAAGAGGCTTGAAATATTGTCGGAATAGATCAAAGAGAGTAATTCGGGTGATTATACTCGTATTAAATAACGAGTGTAAGTTACCATAATTAACGAAATATGCTTAAAGTGAGGAGAACGTTACAAAACTACGCCAGAAAGTGTTTGGAAACAATTTAGATAATATTAATATTATTTATTGTTTAGAAAATATAAAAAAAATTAAAAATATAATCATAAAGTACATATGTATATATAAATTAAATTTAAAACAAGTAAGGAATAGTCAAGGTCGGGTGCAACCTAATATTTTATACTCTTACAACTTGCAGAAATGACAGTCAGATAAATACGAGGGCTGCTATATATATTTCTGGCCTAATAATGAAAATAGGAATATTTATCAACGAAAATGGTTTTATTGTTTTTCAAAATATTCTCCATCAAGATTTATACACTTTTGCAAGCGCTCAAACCAATTTTCGAAGCACTTTTTCCACTCCGATTGAGACACCTCCAAAACATGGTTTTGAATGCTACAACAGCATCTTCTGGCGACGAAAATCGTTGACCACGCATTATTTTCTTGATGTGTGGGAATAAAAAGAAGTCATTGGGTGCCAAGTCAGGGCTGTACGGCGGATGACCCATCAATTCGACGTTTTGGCCGGTCAAAAAGGCGCTGGTTTGAGCCGATGTGTGAGAGCTCGCATTGTCATGGTGCACAATGATTCGTCTTCTCTTGTTCGTTTTTCGAATTTCTCCGAAGACTTTAGGCAAACAAATGGTGGTGTACCACTCAGAATTGACCGTCCTACGTTGCTGAAGCGGAAAAGTCGCCATATGACCAGTTTTGCCGAAGAAACCGGCGACCATTTGCTTCGAAGTGCTTCTTCCACGAACAACTTTCGTTGGATTTGGCTCGTCTTGGAAGACCCACACGGTCGATTGCTGTTTTGTTTCGGGCTCATACGCATAGATCCATGATTCGTCACCTGTGACGATCTTATAAACGTCTTTTGAAGCACCGCGATCGTATTTTTTCAGCATTTCTTTACACCAATCCACACGAGCCTTTTTTTGAGCGATTGTCAAATTGTGCGGGATCCAACGAGAACAAACCTTTTTTACGGACAGGTGTTCATGCAATATCGAATGTATGCTGGTGGGAGAAATGCATAGGCATGCCTCTATCTGAAGGTATGTTACATGACGGTCTTGCATTATCAGTTCACGTACGGCATCGATGTTTTCTGGCACAACGGCTGTTTTTGGACGAACTTCACGGAATTCGTCTTTGAGCGAGCGTCGGCCCCGATTGAATTCGTTGTACCAGTTTTTCACAGTGCTATAGGATGGTGCTTCATAGCCATACAAAGATTTTAGTTTATCGATGCACTCTTGTCGTGATAATCCACGTCGAAAGTTGTGAAAAATGATCGCACGAAAATGTTCACGAGTTAATTCCATTTTTTGGCCGAGATGAATTTTTGAATTCCCTGTAAATAAAACAATTCACGATTAGGTATATGACAAAAGGAAGTATTGATCCGATTCAACCCATTTTAGATATACAGACATACCATTGACAGAGAAGGTTTATCCCTGAATTTCAATTATATATCTCACACATTGACCGACATTTTCGACCAAAAGTCAATTATAGGGACTGAGGTTCACATACTCGGTACCTAGGGGCTTGAGTAGTTTCCACTTTTTACACTGATTCCCATAAAGCCCTCTAATACAATCTCCGCTCAAAGACTCGGAGAGGTCAATTCCGATCCTGTGAGATATAATTCTGAAAATTTAGTTAATCAATTACTTCGTTTAATATAATTGAGCACATGCAATACTGCAACCCAATACGCTAAAGTTTGAGTTTATGGAATTATCGACGTCTTTCCCTCCAACCTACCATAACAATAATAAATAATACATTTATAATTCGACACGTGAGCATACAAAATGGGGTTACCTATTTCGAATGCATACATACCTACACATAATGTTATATATTTCACCCACAATTGCCGTGTTTGCCCATTGAATCGATATTACAAATACAACTAATTGCATTACCGCACTGCCATTACACTTTTAATTACCAGCACGCAGGCAGGCAGCGCACTGTTAGCGACTAATAATAAATATAGAATGTGGCAATCATAAATTATAACCAAGTGCCACTACAAACATACATATATGCAAAGGTAGGTCAACGTACAACAACAACGATATTTAGTAAGGCATTTAGCGACGCACTTACGCCAAACAATACATTAATTCGCTTCAATGCTTTTCCTTTTATTTTCCGGCTGCGAAAGTGAATATTTTTTCTTCTAAAAATAAATTACATGTAATTAGAACACAACCTGGCGGCAATAACAACAACCAATTAGATTTGAACGCCAAGTGTCAAGCGTAGTTGTAGTCGCCAGTCAAGTTCCCACATTTTCATAAATTTGTGGGTGAAAACCCTTGACGCAGCGTACATTAATTCACTTGTCGGCCAACGCAGCTGCTTTTTTCTTCGCTGCCCAAATGTAGGTTGCGTATCCGCCACGTCCGGCTGCCAGTTATGTCCGCTACAGCGCCGCCTGCTGAATTATGCATACAAGTGTGTGCGTATGTGTGTTTGTATGTTTTACACAAAAGTTGCGCAAGAAATTTCAGTTGTTGTTGCTGTGCTCCCTTTTTTTCTCCCTTGGCTGCTTTTCTTTGCTGGCCCATTTCGTGCCGCCCTTATTGTCGCTGTCATTTTGCTTGAACCTCACTTACTTACTTACTTTTCCTTTATTGCTTTCATAATCTGTTCGCATTTACGCGTAATGCGTTCATATTTATTTTTTAATATTCCTCCTTTGTTGGCGGCTTGTGCGTGTGTATTCATGGAGCTGAAAGTGAATTTGAGTTGAATATTTACCTTTTTGCCTTCAGAATTTTAAGGTTTTTGACAGTGTGGACAAGCTTTCACAGCTTGAATGAGAGTATTTCATACCCAATTTAGTGTTCCGCGCTCGCATTCGCCAAATTTAATTTCTTATGATCAGCAACAAGGAAATCTGGCTCATCATTACAGCGTAAAATAAAAAAGCAGTGGACCAAGTATTCGCTTTACAGTTTTTATTACGCTTTGAGTTGATGTCTAGCAAACTACAGTGCAGCGTTGACGTGATAATTATTGCTAAAGCCTGGCATTGTGGGAAGTAATCAGTTTTATTAAATTTTCTTAAATACTTCTGCTTTAAAGATTTCTTTTTACATTTCTTGCGACATGCAGAGCACTTTTCCGCGCAAAGATACTTTCAAACACAGAACGCATTAGTCCAAATGACTTGAAAATTTTGATTGATAACTCCAAAACCCCTCCGTATAGAAAATTTTCTAAAAACTCATAAAATCTCTTCATTTTGTTGGTATGCATTATTTATGAGTTTTATTGAACTCTGAAACAGTACGTTAACTAGTTACGAACTAATCTGAATTGAACTAAACACGCTAAATCTAACATAATATTTCGGAAAAGTTTGAGTTAGATTTCTAATCATTTTCGTCACTCTTATGTGTTTGTCAACTAGTTACCAACTAGTCCTAATTGAACTACTCTCCATTTGGCTTACCTTATTTTGACTTTAGATTTTGGATTGTTCTTAACTTTTCTGCGCTTTTCAATTGAGCTTAACAGAACGTTAACTAGTGCTGAACTAGTTACAAACGCTATAAGGCTTATAATCTTTTTTATCTGCTGTGCCCCTTGTTGTTTTGACCAGCCAATTGAGAGGTATTTTCATCTTTTTACTCGATTTCGAATAAATAAAGGATTTTATGAAGAAGTTTCTTAATGACCGTTCTACGCTTTTTAGATTTTGGCCAATATTTTTTAGGTGGTGGACAATATTAGGCACCTTTTTAAAGTTATTTATAACTAGATTCGAACTTGGATTTTACGTAAACATTAAATGGCTGCATCTCCTTTGCTATTGGTAAACCTCAACTAAGCGTTGGAATTTTATTTGAATGCGCTGTAAGACTAATGATGCTTAACATTTTCTACTTCAGGATGGACTCAATATTTTAAGAAATCAAGGAAGTGTGTTCTGTAGCAAACTCACTTACGGTCATCGTTAGAATTTTATATGTAGACGATTTCAACATTTTCTAACTACTTTGTTTTAAAGGAGTTGGTCAATTATAAAATTTTAGACGACGATCTTCATTTACCGCGAGAATCGCGAGTAACCCTTGCGCAGCTTCGTTCTGTATACTTTAGCAGGTTAAACTCCTACTTATCCGGAATCGACCCCGACATTTCAAATATAAGTATGTCCAGCAAGCAACGAGTCCTCGCATGACTCTAACCACATCTTTGCATAACCCGCACATATCCTATACCCCTCTCCGTATAGTCCGACCCCGTCGAAACAGCACGTTTCCAAAGCATATCGTTGGAAGACCTCGATGACAGCTTATCTGAACCTTACCTCCGTAACAGGTATTGCCTCCAACCACTGTTTCGATAAATTTCGCACAAATATATGACACCGGAAGGGATCCGGGTTTTTATCCGGCCAATAATTAAAATTTTTGCTCAAAATATTTTTTATCGCTATATCCAAATTTGTTGTAATCACGTGAAAAGCGAAATCAATATCCTCTAATTGAGCTATATGTAGCTCGCTTGGCAGTTCCGTGTCAGCCTGTCTTTCCAACAGTGCAACAGAATGCGGCATGACAATCAAGTCATCCAAGCAATCCGACTATTAATGCATACAAATATTGAAACTGAAAGAAAAACTGAAGAACTGCACTACTTAACCGTAAAAACAAGTGTAAAAAGGCAAATACTTTTTCTCAATACAGCAGCGACACCTATCGAGTGCAATGCCGCACATATTTGTAAATGCGTGCAGGCCGTTACACCCGTGCGTGTGCGTGCTCTCGTGAACCGACTCGTGTTGATTGACAGAAACATGCTGCATGCCGGCGTCAGCAAAATAACGAAAAGACCACCAACACCCGACACACTTTTCCGGTTTCACTTTGTAAATACAAATGCTTTGTTGTTGGTCGTTTGGTCCCTGGCTTTTCACTTGTAATTTACACACTTTTATTTGCGCATCCGGCTGCGGTTTGACGTTTAAACGCACTGACTAGTGCGATCAAAAGAACCGAGGCGTTCGACCAGACGTGGTGTCGGCGAGTAGTTTAAAGCCTCTTTCAGTAGGCGGATAAAGTTGAATAAATATTTGGTATGGACGCTGACAGTTATGTGTATATGTTTATGTGTATATATACAGGCAATTTCCTATATAATGGTTTATTATATTGGTAGTTGGAAAAGTCTTCCAAATTTCTGTTTAAATAAGAAATCTCAGGCAGTGAGGAGTCACTTCACTTGCCTTGAAATGTTGCTTATGCATTTCGAGTTGAACAAATCAGAGAGAGAGAGAGAGAGAGAGAGGAAAAAAGCAATATGTTTTATTATCCGTCTTGCTTTTGAAACTTTTCTTAATAAAAATATTTCTCAAATTGTAAACTTTTGTATAAAATAAATTTCGTTCTGCGACCTTCGCATGAATAATGGCTGCTTCACGCTGAACATGTCGTCCCACAGCCCCAATGAAGACATAATGAATGAAGTGTATGTATGTATATACGAGTAAGTAGGTGTGTTTGTAGCGATACAATAAAGTATTTTTAATAAAAAGCTGCTTAAGTAGCGTGAATCCAAAATTGAAGAGCACGTTGAGCAGCGCACAATTAATAGCAAATACATAAATATTATAAATAAAAAGATTCATGTGGTGTGCGCATGTGTGTTTGCGTCTTTCCGATTTACTGCAACGTGTTCATATGGATTGCGTAGGCCGTGCGCGGCCTTTAAAGGTCTGCATGGAATGATGTAATAAATTTTACAGACTCAAATTAAAATTTATTATCATGCATTTACGAAAACGATTCGGCACGCAAAACGCAGAACACGCAGCATAATTGATATTGACAAATGCAAAAGAAGCAGCGCGTTAAGAATGCTGATGCGCCTGTGGGTAGCGTAAAGGTCAGAGATTATCGAAAAATGTTAACACAGCCATACATATATAATAATATGAAGTTATAGCTCAATGCATAAAATATTTATTACTGTGTATTGGGTGGCTTCTGTCATAATTGAAGCAAAGGTAAACTTTATAAAAGAAAATTTTTTGTGAAGCTTTGTCTTTAGGATAGAAAATTGTCAGTATTTTCTCCTTTTTAGAGTAGCTTATATGAATTATAGCGTGGTTGTACATAATTTAACGGTTCCTTGCTTTCTGTTGAATTTAACGGCGTTTTGAAACGGCAAACAGAACCCAGATTCCTTCCGAATTGGCTTTTTTCACAGCGGAGAGTTCTTTTTTGTGGCAGTAACAATTAGAATAGAGCAGTCTTGAATTGTCAAAAATAGATTGTTACCTTTAATCTAGTTTTATGGATTTACGGGTTGCAAAAAATTTGAATCTTGTTATTGCCTTTTTAAATTCTACAACCCCTCTAGAATATTGTCCTAAATTTTCAAGTTGATTCGAGAAACAGTTTCGGAGATATAGCCTTGAGAACTTGTGCGCTCGAGGCTAGCTTTGCTAAGTGCGCCGTCTTTAAACGCGTTTTTATCAAAACTAAGTTTTTGAAGTCGGCTGGCAAGATTTCTCGAGAAATACTGAATCGATCTTCATGAAATTTTACGCAGGTCTTTGAGATACAATTTTTAAAGACAAAAAATGAAAATTTCGGATTTTTTTTTTTAATAATTGTAATCGAAAAAAGTCTGAACGAATGACTTTTCAAAAAAAATAATCGGGAAATTTAAATTTTTTTGTAAAAATTAAATTTTTAAGGTTTTTTCCTTCGTCCAAGCTCAAAGTTAAGGTTTTAATTAAACAGGTATTTTTGCACTTTAGATGATCCTGTAAAGAGTTATCCTGCCAACACAGGCGCATTTTTTTCCGAGAGGTCACAGGAAATGGCGTCCACCGGGGGCAAGCTTAAAATATTTTTTTTTTTCTTCCAAAAATTTCAGAATTTCTTTTTTATAGTGTATGTTTGTAACAGTAAAAAATTCTAATAAAATATTTAATTTTTTATATGAGAAAAAATTTTTGAAAAGGGCTGTTTTTTACCCAATGAAATCCATGTAACCTCTTAAGCGAAAATGTAGGAAGTAAATGAATGCTCTGAGGTTGCCAGTATGTAATATATTTCTACTTTCATTTGTTACCTAGTGTATATGCTCGGGTATAAGCCAAATTAATGTCGACATGCTGAGAAATTGCCATTGCCACCCACATAGTTAAGCGGTTATTATATACATAAATAAACAAAGTACATCTACATATATGTGTGTATCATGTATGTATGTGTATATGTGTATATACATAAATCATGAGTATATGTATGTGTAAGCGCATGGACTGCTTCTTTGTTTGACGACTTAAAGACAATGAATTTATTAAATTCATCACGCACCAACTTATACACTTACATACATATAAAGATATATGCATTTATGTGTGTGTGTGTGCGCTTAAGCGAACCCATTTGCTCTTAAATATTTAATGCGCTCATAATGTGACAGTGATGAGCATCATTGTTGTCAGTTTGCGCTTCTTCGTCGTCTGACTTTCTTTCATACAACGCCCGCCATCCTTTGGCGCTTATTAATGTATGATATTAAGGAAGAAATCATTTCACTTATATACATATATTTATTGTAGGTATGTATATGTATATAAGCACATATGTATTTACCACAAATAGTCGCAATTTTTCAGTTTTGCGTTTGTGCCTTTCGTTGCAACGGAATTAATTAAAAAAGTGATTGAAGCCGTGTTTATAAACATACAAAATTTCAATGTAAACGAAAGTAAATGCATATTTTTTATTCACGTCTAAAATTTGGCAATCATTTTCATTCAAACAAAATTTATTGTATTTGAGATTTACACATATCCATCAAATGTGATTTACCGTTTAGTGCCTCCGGTCGTGCAGCTTCAAGCTAAGCAAACGTCATATTGCTTATATTGTATTTACTTTGTTTGACTCTGAAGAGCAACACTGTAATTGCGCAGAATATTTTCTCTGAAAAGGCGTTTACGAATAGATAAATTTAGCGAGAAAGTTTTTGAATTTGATATGAGGAAAATTCTTTCACCCCGCTACTCGTTATCGCTATTTCACTACTTTTTTGAATCATTTAAAATTACGAAATTTTTTTACACGGCACTCTTTTACGTCCTTTTACGTTTTTGATGTAGTTGGCAACTCTGCTTCTAAACTTTTTACATATAAAGCATTTTGAAATGTATTTTGCTTCATATTCATTTTGTATTTTTTGATGTGAATGTACTATATACATATACATATAATAATTTAAATGATATCTAGTGTTTTTAATAAAGTGGTAACTCTGTTTTTAATATTTCTGTACGATGTATTATTAAAATATATTCTTATTGCTTCTTGGTTGGTATTTTACACAATCAAATAAATTTAAATTTCAACAAGGTGGCAACTCCAAATGTAAATTTATCAATCGCTGAAACCTCGCTAACTCTTTTTTCATTACTTTTATAAATAATTGAAAATTTCAAGATTTTTTTTTAAGTCTCGCTTTTACGTCTATTAATGGTGTTGATATGGTTGGCAACTCTGTTCGTAAACTTTATAAAAATAAAGCTTTCTGAAATGTATGTATTTTGCTTCATATAAATATTTTAAAAAATTTATAATTAAATTGCTATTTTGTGAGAAAGTGGCAACAATGTTTCAAAATATTTCCACTCGACTTATTATTAAAATATTTCTTAATTGCTTCTGATTTGATATTTTACATATTCAAATAAATTTAATTTTTAGCGATGTGGCAACTCTAAACGCAAAATGTGGCAATCGTAGAAGCCTTCTCACATACCTTCAGGTTGTTACCCATTTTATATTTTTGATGTTAATGTACATAATTTATTGGTTAATCTGCTATTTTAAGGTGGCAACACTGTTTTAAATATTTCAGTTCGACGTATTCTTAGAATATTTCTTAATTGGTTCAAATTTGCTATTTTAGACATTCAAAAAAATTTTATTTTCAGCGAGGTGGCAACTCTAAACGCAAAATGTAATAACGAGAACTGAAGGCCGTATATAAAACCGTCTTGTATAGAAAACTTTTTTGTTTGATAAAGTATCTGCACGAAAATTTGCGGATATTATTGTCCAAAACAGCGCTTCAGTTTTCCAATAAATTGTTTTAATCGGACCACTATAGCATACCTACATTCCCCGAACAAATTGTTGACGTTGGAGCTGTTCTTCAAACTGAGCGTTCCAAATCAAGAAACATATCTTTTTATACTGCCACTAATATTTTTTATGCTATAAAAAATGAACTTATGAAGGGTATTATAGTTTCAATGCAGCAGAAGTGATCGTTTTTTTCGTGTTTGTAATGATTAAATTTCAAAACATGTGGCAACTCTCATTTTGTGATAGTTTTGTAAACGTATTTCCTAGCACGTATTTCTTAATTCTACAAAAATATTACAAAATGAGAGTTGTCACATGTTTTGAAATTTAATATATCGTTTTTTTTTATAGCAAAAATATAAATATTTCCTGATAAATTAAAAAAATTAATTTATCAACTTATATTATTTTTTTTTGTTTTTTTTTGCCTTTGAAAATATTTGTTTTGTTTTATCATTCCTTGCGATTATACAAATTGTCAGCTTTTGATACAATTGTCGTTAGTGCCTGAAAATAAAATTGAAAATTGAAAAAATAACTGTTGGGGTACTCACACCTGCCGTAAAGCATCGTAAAATCGTAAAATTATAAATTTTTACACTTGTTTAAAAAAAATTGTTGTTGGATTTCATACAAAAATGAGTTTACACATTTACAATTTTCAATGCTATGTTTTCGAATCGTTATAACTTACAACTTTATGAGACTTGTGAATTGCACAAATAATAATATTTATAAATAAATATTTAAAATTATTTACAATGTAACGAATTCCGCTTTTATTTTGAGAACCCTCTGCGTCATTATTGTATGCGCATAGTTTACGTGATCAACGCATGCAAATCAAAAGTAATGCCGTTCAACGTTGCGTATGATTAACTTTTCACTCGGTGCAGCGACAGCAGCCTCGCAATGCATGCCGCGTATAAATAAATATACATATATCATCTGTTTCGATGTTTACATGCGATTTCAATGTTTTATACTTCGAGAAACAATCAACAAACTTTAAAAAGAATTTTCGTACAATAACAACAACAACTGCGTGCAAAAATAATCACACGAAACTGTTTAAAAATGAACAAAGTATTAACGAAAATAAATTCAAGGAATGTTTTGCATGCCACAGTAATGGGATGCCGTGCAAGTGGCACACACATACACATACCAGCACACACACAGTCATACCTGCAGCTATTTGAAAAACACATAAGCAAATGTTGCATTGAATGCGGAACAGCAGCGCTACAAAGCGTGCAAATAAACTGTATAACGGTAAAGACCAAATACATACGCACATAAACACTTGCCGCCATTTGTTATGCACATGCAACAATAATTTGGCAACACAACAGCGCGCTTATTAGCGAGTAATTTGCACTTTTTGTGAGCAATGTGCCGCAAGTTGAGAATTTCGCTTTTAATTGCGCATAAATAATTTACAAAAATATATTAAAAGTAGAAAAAGAAATTAAAATTGAAATCTGCTACATTAAGCAAATAAAACGAAGCATATATGCATTGGCTTACAAAAGCTAATTAAGGCAACGCTTTAAACGCTTAATCCAAGTGCCAATCTTCGCTCCATATAAAGCCAATAAAAGCTGCGAAGTTTATCCAAGCAAAGCTGCAATTAAACTCCAATAACATGCAGGCCCCTGCTCCTACAGATTTTTACGCTGTTTTGCGCACAAACATACATACATGTGTTTAAGTGAGGCCGCTGCTTTAGCCGCATAACGGTCAGGGTGTCAATGCTTTATCCAATCTGGTGTCAACTGCAACACGCAGGCAGGCAGGCAGGCAGTCATTGCTTGGCGCGGCGATATGACTGCCACAAGCGTAATCTCACATATTGTCAAGCGCTTGTACAGCAACTGGGCATAAGCACGGATACAAGTATGCAGATATGTGTTGATACCTAGTATATGCATGTATATCTATAATATGTGCCACTGTGCCAATATCTGCACTCGCGAGAGGCCAACGAGCAGTCATCACACATGTTGATAAGGCGACTTAAATTCTTTTGGTCGCAGGAATTTGGCGTTGATTTGAGGCACATTTATTTATGTTATTCTTATATACAAATTATATGTAAACATACTAAATACTATGATGTACTATATTATCAAGTGTGATTTTTTATGCTTTGATTGAGACATTCGTGAAGTAGAGGCTTTATAGCATTATTTCCGTTTGTTGCCTTTGTGGGTGTGGGCACATGATAATGTCATTAATGAGGTATAGATATACCATACCGCCTTAAAGCATGCAACTCTGTTCTGATTAATGCTTAACAATTTATTTGAAACTTTATTTCTAGCTCTATTTGAGCTAATACTACCCAATTTTGCTACCTGGGCATAGCTGGATTGTAGATTTTTAAAGTAAAGGATGATCCATTACTCGGTTTTTAAAGAAAACACACAGGAACTTCAAATTTAATGTAGTTTGTAGCATCGTTTTTTTTGCAAATACCGTTAGAGATTGATCTTCAATACTTAAGGATCCATATACGTGAACAGGGATCACTTAACCTTCATCGCGCCCTGCAAGCTGCTGGAATTATTCAGAGTGCTGGATCTTTATATACCATAAGTGGTATAGAAGAGGGCACAATAGACCATAAGTCGCAGTGAAAAACCTCAATTATTTTCAATCTATCCTGAGATTGATATCAAATAGATTTATTTGGTCCAGCACTAGGCCTTGATGCCTCTTAATCATGACCGAAAGCATAGTTCTGCCCCTTAACAAGTGTCAGCTGTTTGCCAAGGAAACCTTTGCCTTGCAAAAAAATACTACCGCGGCTTCAAGAATCCCAGAAGAAAAAGAAAATCATAGACATTAGACAAGTGCACCTCGGACTGTAACGTTTATGAATCCAACATAGAACCTAAGTGTAGTAAAGAATGTTAGGGATGCCTGAAGGAAGGTGTTATATAAACATATAGGCACCTTCTAGTGCACCGACGGCATAATCAACTGGAATTCTTATTAGGGACCGAATAAATTTCTCATTTGGTCAAAGCGTATCGTCGAACAAAAGGGTCTCTTGCTGGATATCTTGGATGTTCTTGGCATCAGAAATAACCAATATCCTTCGTACCCGTCGTTTGGGGATCTGGCCCACTAAAATTTAATCTAATCTAGTATTTCAGTAGGCTAAATATTATATGTCCTTTTCATTGGGGCTGGTCCCAAATCTAGCGCACAACTCTGGAGAGGGATGTTTCGCCTTCAAACCCATGTTTTTCTGGCTACCCAGAGGGTACTTGGTCTAACACGGAAGTCGTAGGCTGCTGAGCCATATGCAAAAGAATCGTTTCCCCAGCGAATGACGCTTAGAGAACTTTCCTCACTTCCGTAAACTCTACAAATGGTTCCATCCATCTTCCCCGGCTATAACCATAAATTATAAAATTTAATACGTTGGTGCATTTTCATATTCTATTGATCATTTGAATCGGCCAGATCGAACGACTCTATCACTTATCTGTCATACAACTGATTATTAAAGTTTATTTAAACTTCGTCTTTGAAACCACTGACTCGAATTCACTTTTAAACCCATATCTTCTTATCTTTATATTCTTCTGCATAGCAAGTTGTTCAGAATGATTTATAGAGAAAAATCGACCCGCTCTCGTATTCATATACATATATCCCATCCCATCCTTTCCAACATAAAAACAATTAGTTGCAAGATCGCATATTCTCTAACACCAAAAGTCTATAAATAATATATGTACATATGTATGTACATACATACATACATAATACCAATTTCCTCTCAATCAACTTTTAGGCGCCACCACATTACCATAAGCATCACAGTCGCATCGCAAACAAGTCCACCAAGTCCATTCCAAAAGTCGTTGCCACTGATTTATGTGTTGCAAGCCAAAACTTTTCGCACTTTTTCCCCACATTTTATAGTTGTGTTGGGGAATTTCAAACAATTTAAGCACTCCTGAGCTCGTTAAGTGGTCCATAAACTTTTATAGGTTATAAGTGCAGATGCATGTGTGTGCGTGTGTGCGTGTATGCGTCTATGTGTAAGTGGCTACATAATGCTCGCTTGTCTTTCTACTCAAACGTTAATCCATGCCACGCATTGTTGTGCAACAACAACAAGGAAATATGCACAACAAGCATGCTTTCTAAACGCACACATACATACTTGTATGTACACAAAAGCTTGTGCGTGTGTGTGTGTGTGCAGAAAGCACTTGCTGTCGCATATATGTCATTGTTTTACACGAACTTTCGCTTATTTCTGTTAAACAATTTTTTTTCCTAATCTTTATTTTAATTTTTTATGCCCTGATTACGGTATATTAAGTTTGCCAGGAAGTTTGTGACATCCTTCCGCTTCTCTGCTTATACGCGAACTAGTCTCTCAATTTTTAAGATATGAAGCTGGAAATTTATACACTTCATTTTCTCACCGGGAAACTGCTCTTTTGTCGGAGGCGTCGATATCGGACAACTATGGCATGTGGCTGTCATACAAACTGAGTGATCCAACTGAAGTCCTTATATGGATTTTTTTTAATTGTCAGAGTTTTGTCGCAAAAATTTGATACAGAATATTATTTTAAGCATCACTACAATCTCCGAAAAAATTGTTTAGATCGGACTACTACAGCGTATAGCTCTCATACAAATTGACCAATCAAACTCAAGTCCTTGCCTTGTATGAAAAACTCTTATCTATAAAGGGTATTAAAGCTTCACAGGCTGAGTTAACTTTTTTCTTGATTTTTTTATATATATTTTTTTTTAGTTTCTATCTTTTTCTTATTTCCCTCACACATGCCGTCGCTGCCGGCAAGCCGCACACGCTTTATCATTTTACATATTTTATTTGTTTCTCGCTTTCCGTTGCGCGCAAGTGCTGCCCCAAATTCTTGTCTTCCCAAAGGAAACAACAAGCGTTGCTGCGTCAGTCGAGAGTCCTTGAAAAATCCTACGCTGAGTTCCTACCAATTTTTGCTTTTGTTTTTGTTTGTGTGCCTTTCCGTTTGGCTTCGCCTGTCTGTCGATCCTTTCTTGCACGACTGCTGTGTACATAACATTATATTTATATATGCAAGCATACATACCAGCATACATATTTACACAAATAATCTCTTCTCTTTGCTCGTTTTTATTCTTCTCTACTATTTATTCTGATCCCAAAATGCTGACTCGCGTTTGTTGGCGCCGTCATTGTCATCAACCGCACAGAAAAAGTACTTAAAAAACAAAAGTGCTTAATTTTATTAAGAGCCGTGCGTTGTCGGCAAGGCAGTTCCAGCATTCCGTCCCTGCCACATACACACACACTCAGTTGCGCTCATTTATTTCGCATTTGAAACGCAATTACTGCGCGAAAGAGAGGATTTATAGAGATTTCTCTAAAGATTTTCCATTTCTATGCTGTGCATTTAACTCGCAGGACTCAGTGAGGTAGGTCCTTCACGCCTAGCTGGCTCTGCTTCTTAAATGGATTTCTTGTTGGGCGCTCATGCGTGTCCAAGTGTGTATAACAAATATATATGTATGTATGTGTGTATATATGCATGTTGTCAAGCGCGTGTGTATATGAAAGGCTATACTTTAAAGCAAGCAACCTCATTAGCAAGCATACTTGTAGGCGTACAAGCTGAAATTGCCGTAATTCGTGCACATTTGCATTGCAAATGGCATTCATTTGAGCTCATATATATTTATATATATGCGGCTAATCGCTCATTGTTATGTGAATAAATTTAAGCGACATTTAAATTTTATAACCTCAACAATACTCACTCTAACCGCAATAATAGAGCATATAAATCAAATAAAATAATTATTAGAACTTGTTTAGCAAATGAACTGTCGCTTGGAGTAGAAAAATATTATATAAATACAAAAAACAGATTCAAATTCAAATTAATATGCGTTTAAGTTAAGTTTTTCATTGGTTTGGTTAAGCACTAACTTAAGATAAGCCTTTAACTTATAGAATTAATTTGAGACAATGAAGTCACTAATTGAGTAAATTTCAGTAAAGCTTTTCATTGACTTTTTTAAACACTTACTTGAGTCAACTAAGCCATTAACTTCTTCATTGAAGTCGGTGGTTGAGGCAATTAAGTCATTAATTGAGTGCATTAAGTTCTTAATTAAATACATTTCAGTCAAGTTTTCATTGGCTTAGTTAAACACTTACTTGTGTCAACTAAGCTTACTAAATTAAGTTATTAATTGAAGCTTTTATTGAGATAGTTAAGTCCGTAATTGAGTGAATTTCAGTAGAAATTATCAATGGCTTAATTAAACTGTTACTTGAGTCAACTAAGCTTTTCACTTATTCATTTAAGTCATTAATTGAGTCAATTAAGTTTTAAATTGAGCCAATTAAGTTATTTATTTAGTCAATTAAGTTATAAATTGAGCCAATTAAGTTATTTATTTAGTCAATTAATGTCTTAATTGAGTAAATTAATTCCTTAATTGAGTCAATTAAAAAATTTTCATATGCATGCAGATCTGTTTGTAAAACTGAATTTTGAAGCTACTCTTAATCTTATTACAATAATTAATTGAACTTATTTAAAATCACTCATGCAGTGCAATTCACAATAATAATTTTATATATGTATACATACTGTGGTATTCAATTGTTTATACTTCATATTAGCTTGTTAAAACTACTGATTTAATTTTTTCTATTCCAAAATAAGGTATTCATATATATATCGTAGTTTAATTAAGTTGAAAACTTCATTTTGCAGGTTCAAGTAATCATTCATTTATATTTGTTAAATCTGAAACAATTTTTAAACTTTCCATATTTTTATATTTTTCGGTTTATGCCAACATTCTTAATAAAATTTTTTCTAATGAAAAATTGTTTATCAATTAAATCATGTCAATAAAAAATAATACAATTCTGTCATTGCCCTTCCTAATAAATATTGTGCAATTCTGTTAATATCTACACACTCAATGTGATATCTTTCTAGGTCCTCATGTCAAATCTGTTTCAAAACTTCGATTATTTTCGAAAAATTTAAGTTAGTTGAGATAGATATAATAAATTTAAGCTCAAGGTAGTTGTTCATCCATAAAATTTTGAAAGTTGCATAAGCCTCTTTTGTGTTTAAGACTTTCAATCCTTAATTGATGTATGCGGGTGAAATGTTGTTGACAAAATTTAGCCTATAATTGCTTTCTTAATATCAAAAAAAATGTCAGCTTAATTGCTAGACAATTAAGTGTATAAAAATTGTAATTTGTGAATTAATTTCTAATTTTTCTTGTACTGTTTGATTTGTCATACCACTTTATTCGTCCTTGTTCATGTAAGTAAATGTCTTCTATTCTTATGTGGAAAATTTTTCAAAGAAAATAATCAGAATTCAAAAGAAAATTGGTGTCCTCTTGGTTCGTTGCCGCATTATTTCAACGCCTATAAATTCATCAGTTTACGTCCACTTGCATTGTTCCTCTATATTTATTTGCAAAAAAATATACAATTTTCTCGAGATATGTGTGGGTGTGTGTTCACACATTCATAAATCATTATTCGAATACTATTGAGTCGAGAAGGTGATTCACTCTGACCCCCACATGCCTTGGCTCATTGTGTGAACATATTTCACTGGCTTTTCCAATGAAATTTTCAGTTTTATTTTGTTTATTCTCTATTTCATTCTTATTTCCTTCTATTGTTTCGGTTATATATAAATATATAGCAAATAAAAGAAAAAAATATGTTCCAAGCGGCATTGTAATCTCGAGAGATAGCAGTCGAAGAGCATTCGATTTGTGGATGCTTTGTCATGCTATTGTTGTTGTTAACTGTATCGGCTTGTCCTTTGTGCCTCGGCGTAACTTTCGCTCACAGCTGTGCCAAGACCACGATTTGCAGGCACTTTCGCCCTTTCAGTGGCTACGGGCCACAATAGTTTCAACTCTCTTTTCTGCTTCTAACGAAATTTGAAGTGAAGAATATTTGAGGCTTTGTTTTTATTTCAGCAGAATTTATTGTGGCTATCTTTGAGGGCAGCTATAACTGCTTGTGCATATATATTTGAGAAGCAAGTTTATCCACATAAAATCAGAAATCTATACCACCAACACATAGAGACATTCTTCATGCGTTTCTTTGTGTTTACTTAGCAAATGCATTTCTATTTTTAGTTTCATGCCTGCCTTTGCCTGTTTTCGGCTGTGTGAGTTGCTCTAAATCCTGGCGCAAATACCCGCTTTCAGTTTTCTGTATATATGTACATATGTATGTGTGTTTATATTGGTATGCCAGCTCATTCCGCCCGGCTTATTTATCTTGCAAGATTTTTCCATTTCCTCGCTGCGTGACTAAGCGCGCTGCGTACGCCGCATGAAGGCAGCGGTGCAAACAGAAATGTGAAATGAAATGCCAGCTAATGTTTAACGGTATTTTCTCTATTTGACTGACAAAATTTGTCTTTTCTGTTTATTCATGCCCATTTCAGGCTTTCTTCCTTGATTTGGGCTTCTCACTTGCAGGCATACGGAGTGAAATATATAGTACATATGTATATTTCTTATATTTGTGTATATACATATACACACAGTATACTATATACATATGTAAATTTGAGGCGAGTATTTGTGTTATGGAAATTGCCAAAAATGTAGCCAGGTGTGAAATATAAATTGCCTACAATGAGCGAACAAACCGAAACCATATTTTCTAACCTAAACACATGCATATAAAACTAAACACATACATGTAAACCTCTACACATGCATACAAATGTTCTCACATACATCCACCTAGTTTTCGCATGCCTCGCTGTTGTCTTCGAAATCTGCGCAAAATATTGGCAACCCGATTGTGGCCTCTAAGTGGGGGAGCCAACCGGTGTTATTCATGCCATGACCCTTATAATGCAAACAGCATTGTTTATTTGTATCAGTGTGTTTATTGTGTGTATGCAAATATGTGTGAGTTTATATATAACAAATCCTTAATGCCATTCCTCCTTTATTTAATGCCATTTGTAGCATATTTCTTAGACGAATTTCGGCAAATAGACCGTACAAATTCTGAAAACAAAAACCTTTAGAAAAGAAGAAATGTGAACGATTAGTAGAAGTAAACGAAAAATAAAAGCGGTTTAGTCGTGTAGCTAACTAGCACCTCCATGCAATAATTTAGACCTTTCTATGTACCTGTACTTATTTATATGAATGTGGGTGTATACCTTTTACTATGCTAGGACTCATGAAAAATTGTACTGTGCGCTCTCGTATAAATTAGAGGCAATGAATTTAGCCATTCAGGCGATTTGGGTCAACTGATATGCGCTTGAAGTGGGCAATAATTGTTGTGGCAATAAAAGAAAAACAGAAAATATGCAAAAAAGAAATAAAAATAATAATAAAAAGAATAATTAATGCACTGCTTTGTCACTTGCTTCGTGCGGTGTAATTTTTCGTCGAGGAATAACTACTTCATAGCCAAGAAGTTAGCTTTATCATTACGTTTTAAGGAGTTATATACAATTAGGAGGCCAAAAAGGCGAATTTTCCAGATTTTTTCTGAGAAAATTTTTAAATTTATTGATCCAAAAATGTGTACACATATTATGATATCTTTTAACTGTATTTTAAGACTTAGTATTAGTAAAAATATTTATTTGGGAAAGAACCACAGTTGATCTCCGGCAGCTCCTCTCAAAAAAGACGTTTTGCGGCGACCACTATACCTCTAAACTGAATCCTCTGAAAACCAATCAGATTTCGCTATAGTAATGTTAAATCTAGTAATTAATCGAAGGAATAAGAAAATTAAAATTTTTAGACAAAATGGTCGTTTCTAAAAAAAATTAATTTTTGACCAAAATTTTGGCCTTAAGTTGTTTTAAAAAAATATTTAACGGTGAGAAAAAATCGTCTATTAATTACTAAAAAATATGTTCAAGAAGTTCGTGTTAAAATTTGAGACTAATCGTCTTAACCATTTTCGAGTGATGTTGATCACTTTGACTTTGAAAACACCAATTTGAGAAATAGACTTCCAAGCACACTGAAACACCGTTTCAAATCGGCGTGTTACTTCGAAAATATTCACCGAAACGATAAGAAATTTTTTGTGTGTATTCTTAAATATACATATGTACATTAAGAAATTAAAATAAAAAAAATAATTTTTTTTTAAATTCTAACTGCATATAACCCCTTGAGATCGAACATATTCCATTTGAAAGGGCCAGTTTAAGATCACCTTTCGCAGCCATTAGGACCGTATGTTGGTAATAACGCGCCAAATATTCTCTTCTTTTCTATAATCCTTGTCTGCGTAGACAAGCAACTTCGCCTAATCTCAGGAAAAAATTTCGGCGGTGTTAAATAGGATTTTCGAGGCCACGCCATAGGCCCAACATGCAGGATCATACGCTCACTGAAAGCTTCTTTCAATAAGTTGCTTGTTTCATTGCTTGTATGGCTTGTAGCGCCGTCTTGTTGGAATCAAAAAACGTCCACATCAACATCCTTCAATTCAGGGGTTATGGCTCTATAGCATTCCCCATCAACTCTAACAAATGACCGTCTTCATTTTTATATAGATATATGGACCAATATTCCTGTGCCCATGACCTAACAGAGACTTTTTGAGCATGTAACGGCGTCTTAACAAGTGTTTATGAACTCTAAATGCAACAATTTTGTTTTTTAATGAACCCATTCTACTAAAAATGAGCTTCGTCGTTGAACAAAATGTTCCATTAGTTCCATTATTTTTCCAATATTTCGAGTACACTTACCTCTTTGGATTAGGGCATGCTACCGACAACTAATCATCAATTTACCCCGAACGTTTGCCGAAATAGCCGGAATTCGCGACTACACACAAGCAATAAATTTTCATCATACTTAACAGTGCCCGGCCTAAAGTGGCAAGATCGGTTAAAAACTAATTGAAGAAAGAAAAAAAGTTGAAAAGTTTTGCCTTACGCGCTATTTAGCCCAGACTTTGCTCTTTCTACGGTTCACATCTGAAAATTATATAAAAAATAGGATTGGTTCAGTCTTGGTCGCCAAGTCGAAACTGTTTTCTTTTGTGAAAGAATCAACAAATTGCCGGAGAGTTGGGTAAATGTTACAGCTTCGGATGAACAATGATGTGAATATACTATGGTACATGTTTTGTTTTTTTTATTAAAAAACTTAAATTTTGAAAAAAACGAACTTACGAATATATGCATATGGACATAATACTTTCAGTAAAATATATTATAACTGTACTTTAATATAATTTATTTAATTGAATAATGGTTTTATCAATAAAGTTTCTATTTTATTTATTTGCGAGAAATTTCCATTTTTATGTTACAAAACAGTTGACCAATCAGAACTCGTATTTAATGTTTCTTTTAAATGTTGAATGAAGAATTGATCCTTAAAGCCCACTCTAGATGCGTTTATGTTCAAATCAAAAGATAATTAAATTTTACTGCGATTTCCCTAAATTGATGAACACCCAAAGACACAAAAGACCCAACCACTCGCTCCTTCTCTCTCTCTCGCTCTTTTTATCTCTTTCTCGTTCTCTTTGCGTCACTCTCTCTCACTCTCGCTCGCTTCCAATTAGTGTTAATCAACATTTGTGCTTCGCACCGCAATCGCGAGCTTTATTTATTATTTTATTATAGTTGATGTTGTTGCTATTTTTAGCATCCTAGCAGTGTCAACATTTATTGCGACTGACTTTGTTTTGCTTGATTTTGTTTTTTTTTTTGGCTGTGACTACTTCACACTTTTCACTTAATGGCGTTGCTGTATGAAACCAAAAAGATGCTGTGGCAGCACATAATGAAAAATTGAGTGATTTTGTGGCAAGCAGAGAGGCACATTGACAAAATTATTGCAAATATTTCCGCCAGACGCTGAGGTTGCGCACCGCATTTCGCGGCAATTGGCACTTGCATGCGCGCATTAACGGTACATTTACGACATAATCAATAAAGCTCAACAATTTTATGCGGCCAGCACCTTGCGGCATAAATACGGCACAGCACAACCTTTTTCATTTGACAGCAACAACAGCAGGCACAACAACAACAACAGCAGCGCTGTCACCAGCCAACGTGCGAAGTGCCAAGTCCATCAGCGTCATTATTAAATGAGCAAATAAACACGCGCATAATTATGAATGGTACTTTTGCGGCGCTCCTCGACTTGTATGCATGTATGTGTGTGTGCCTATGTATATGTGTGTTTGTGTGCTTGGTGTTTTTACTCCTCAGCACAGCTGCGCGTAAATTATGAAATTGCTCAGCTCTTGTGCGTCGTTGGCTTGGTAATAATTTATATGAAAGCCTGTATACTCTTGTTGTTGTTGTGCGTCGTAAAGTTCCCCATCATTTTCCTTCTTCGAATTCCATTACACAATTGACCTTTTGTATTAATTACACTATTAAACGCATAATTAATTTGCCACAAATGTAGTTTTCTTTGTTCATCACTTTGCATCATGTGTATGTCTGTGTGTGTGTGTTGGCAACTTTGGTAGCAACTAATGCGTCGTTAAGCCAAGGGGTTACAGCTTACGGTCATCAAATAATACCATCAGCATAAACTTCGCCAACAGTTATCAGTATATGTATGCAACACTAATATAACAAGAGCCTAGATCGACTCTCCTGCTTTATCTACTTCTGCTTCTTCCTTTTCGAGAAGATTTTACTGGCCGCAGCTGCAGCTGTTACTAACAATTTTCCAAACGCATATCACTTACATTTGTTGGAAAATTGTATTAATTAACGTTTATATAAGTGGCAGCTCATTCAGTGGAATTTGCCGCCTGTTTCTGGGGACTCTTCCGTAATGTGCTCGAAAAAAATACTAAAACAAAGAAAAGCGTTGACTTCGGTTCACAAACACATAAGCTTCCTTAGAGGAACTTCATTTTGAACGTTCAGTTTGTGTAGCAGCTATAACCCATAGTTGTCCAATCTGAATGATCTCTGAGAATGTATCGTTACCTTAAACAATAAACCATGACATGTTTCGAGTCCATGAAGATATCTCATCAAATAAAAACGTTTCTTTCACACAGGAACTTAATTCCGATCATTCAATTTGTGTGGTAGTTGTAAGCCATATACGTCTGATATTAACCGTTCCGACAAATGAGCAGGTTCTTAAGAGGAAAAGGGCATGTGCAAAACTTCAGATCGATATCTCAAAAACTGGGGGAATAGTTCGCGTATATGCAGACGGAATGGTTATATCGACTCAACTGGGCATTTATATATATATATACTTTAATATTTTATGGTGTCTCCAACGTTTTCTTCTGGGTGTGACAAATATTGCAGCAAACTTAATCTCATGGAATAAAAATTCATGGAATAAAAACAACAAAAGCTACGAAAAAGCAAACAAGAAAATGTTATATATACGAAGTCTATACGTTACCATGAAAAATTAAACTAAGGTCACCTTATGCCTCTATGTTTTCATATTAAGGAAGCGAAACTCCTTTTGTAAATTTGGTAGTTCTATTCCCAGCTAAATATTTAGAACAGTAACAGCTTTAAGAGAGCATGGGAGACTAGAGAGAGAAACAAGTATAGAAAAGTAGTGACATTGATAGAAAGGGAGAGCGAGAAAAAAAAGAGATATGCAGAGATAGATAAGAAGAGCGAGAGAGAAAGAGAGAGGGATACAGATATAAAGAAGGAAAGCGATAAAGAAAGAGAGATAAATACGGACAGAGACAGAGAAAAAGAGGGATAGCGATAGAAAAATAGAATTAAAAAAAATTGGAAAGAAGAAAGATAGACTAAGGAAGAGAGAGAGACAAACAAACATATAAAAACAGTGACAGAGATAGAGAGCGAGAGCGAGAGCAAGAGATAGAGATAGAGAAATAGAGACATGGATAATGTGAAAACCGGAAACAATAAATTAATACAGAATCATGAACAATAGGCACGTTCTAAGTAAAACACTTTGGCTAACATTTCGTTAAAGAAACCGCTATTTTTACTAGCTATCTATTGATACTCACGCAGGCTATATAAATTCTTTCGACTTGTTAGCATTAGAACCTCCCCAAACACGGTCTTATCTGCTCTATTTTGAAGCACTTAGTTGTGCAGCTAATTGTAGCAGATAACTGTTTGTCAAATTCACTTCGTCTTAACCTAAGGTCTATATAATGTCCCTAAAATATTATATGTTACCATTTGTCTATATTTTAAGCACAGTTTTAGGCTTTTTATTTTGCTCGATGCAAACATAAATATTCGAGCCACCTAAAAATCACTTCAATTTATCATTTCATATTGGTAGGTTGTACTTAATTTTTATGTCACACTGAGCATTGTGGATTTTGGCAATTCACATGCTTATGCGCCGTACAGTATGCTAAACAAATATGCTTATGTGTGACTTATCACTTTCGCCTGCAAACAACTCTTTAAGTCACACATTTTCTTTTCTTTTGACTTTTCGTGATTTTGTTGTTTTTTCTTTGGTTCACTTTTGCGTCAGTTGATGCTGCCATATTTTGATAAACTTTTTGTGCTGTTATTCCTGCGTTCAAGGACAGCACATTGTTATTTATCTGACTGGCATGACTAGAAAGCACACGCATACCGACATGACATGAGTGCATGTATGTATTTGTAAATATGCTATGTATTTGTGACCCACTGTTATGTATGTTGATACTGGCCTTTTCTCTTTTTGCATTTTTATTTATTCTACCCCACTTAAGTTTTGTTGTTATTTATATTTTGCTTGGATTTCATTTCGCGAGTTTCAGTTTCTCCCTTTCGGTTTTGCTGTCTTCAATTTATTTGTCGCACTTGTTTATATTATTTATCTCTTTACTTTTACTTAAACTTTTTTTGTCTCTGTTGTCCTTGTTGCGTCGGTTTCAAACGGTATGTGGTTTTCAATTATTTTTCCATAAGAAAGGGTTGTGAAGATATATCGTCAAATAACAAAACTTGATTTTGATCATTCGGCTTGTATCGCTGTTATATAATATGTTCCTCCGATATCGCTGCTTCCTACCAACGAGCAGCTGCTTTGGGAAAAAATAACGATATCTCAAAAGCTGTGCGACTTGTTCGCATATATACAGACAGACGGACAGATAGATGGACATGGCTAATTATACAGAGTCGCCAACGTGTTCCTCTGGCTGTTACAAACTTCTGTTCAGGGTATAAATATAACATGGTTAATCCAAGACAGTGCCTCGTTTCAAATTTTATAAACCGAATTTCATAAATAAATCCGGAAAAGCCTTCAATGCGCGTAGCGATTCACGTTTAATGTCTTCTATTAACTCAGAACAGTTTCCCCGGAACCATCATTTGAGTTTACTGAATAGCCAGAAGTCACACGGAGCTAAATAAGGCGCATACGGTGATTGCAGCACGATATTGCTTGAAAATTTGGCGAAAAACTCACGAAGGATCTATGTACGACGGTGTATTATAGTGGTGTAAAAATCAAGAGTTTTCGGCCCATCATTCCAGCGTCTTCTTATGAATTCGTGCAAATGACGCTTAAAACTCAAATGATATTCCTTGATGGCAGCTGGGATGGTCTGAAGGAATTCGGAGTGCTCCACACCTCGATAATCAAAAAAAAATGTTCAACATTAACTTGATTTTTGACCTACTTTGACTTGTTTTTTTCGGCTTCGGCTTACCTTTGGCACGATATTCGGCCGATTGATGGTCTGTTTCCGGATCGTAAGCAAAGGTCAAAGACTTGTCGCCAGTAATAACACGTTTCATGACATCCTGGTAGTCGAAAAGCATTGTTTCACAAAACGTTAATGTGATGCTGTTTTTCGAAACAATTTAGTGATTTGAGAACCAATCGTGCTTTCACTTTTCTGAGGCCCAAATGATCTTCCAAAATAGTTTTCAGTGATCTTTCCGATATTTCAATGATGTCAGTTAGACCTCTGACTGTTAATCGTCGATTCTCAAACACCAATTTCTTTATTTGATTGGTCTGTTGATCATCAGTTGATGTTGATGGCCGCCCTAGATGTGGTTGGTCAACAACGTGTTCCCGACCCTCTTTGAATAATTTGTAACAAAAGAAACTCTTGCTCGCCACAGATAATTATCACCGTAGGCATTTTCCAGCACTCTGAACGTTTCGGCTGCAGAAATTTATTTCCGCACACAAAATTTAATGGCACTTCTTTGTTGGATAATTTCACTCATCGTAAAAATCGGCGAATAGACTTGATGTACTTCAGAAAGCTAAACACTAATGATTGTTGATGTGACTTTTGGTACTGAAAAACCTTAGATCGCGATGCAATCCTCATTTATTTTGACACAGATGTCACTGACAGTCATATAAACCTAAAAAAACTATTTCGACGAATGCCTTTTGACGCGAAATAGAAATTAAAAAGTCTTACTATTTTTTGCCCACAGTTTATAGCATACCTGCTTTTCGAACTAGCAATCTAAAAGCGTGCTAATTATGACAAATTTGTGTTTACCTCAAGCAAGCTTGTTGTCGAGAGATTTCAAGAAGTGCATAAAGAAAATACTTTTTTGAAGTGCGTTTTCTGCTAGTTAGCAAAGCGTATTTTTAGGCGACACACTTCGCTTGTGTCTCATTATGGGAGCATTGCTGTTGTGTTAAAGTGTAAGTCTGGCGCGCGAATTCCTTTGGTCTGTGCTCAAGGTCACCTTGCTGCGTGTGTCTTTATTTTGGTTGAGTGCCTGCTTGTGTCTGCGCAAATATTCACACACAGCGCGCACTCGTGTGCCAGTGTGCGTGCGCTCGAGATTATCTGCCAGCCAAGCATATAGTGTGTTATTAAAAAATATGCGCCAAAGTTGCTTAAATTCAAATTTATTTCATGCAATTTAGAAAATTTCGGGTGATTTCTTGCTGTTGCTCTCGTGCTTGTTTACGCTTACTCTCACTCGTTTGCGCACTTTCGCTGAGCTCGCGGCTGTGCAATAAAAATGCATAGAAAATTATGTTTATTTTTATTAGATTCCTTAACTTTCTAATTTATTTACACTTTTGCAGCTAAATTTTTCGACCACGATGAGTCTGTCTAATAACATGCTTTCTCGCTTTTCTCTTTCTTTGCAGGTATGTCAGCATTTTCGGCCACTAAACGCATTTCCATAAGTTGCCAACATTTTACGCATAAGTCACACGCTGAAATTCAGTTTAAGTATAATAACTTTAATGTCTAAGTGCTTTCATTGTACTTTTAATTGCATGAAACCAGCTTTCTCTTGGTACCCCTGCACGCTCACTTGTGGCAGGAAGTTGGAAATCTGCTCTTTTCGTGTCCTTGCGACATGCCGTCGCGTGCGCTTCGTGGCACACAAATGTAAATGTAAATTATAAAAAAAAATATTGCTTAATAGCCAATTAGAATAGCATTAAAATCTTAATTTGCTAAGCCTCACACTCGGTCGACAGCGACTCGACTGAGAGCGGGCGGCTGCCTCTCGGTTTGGGACGAAGCACTGCCTTTGCACTTGCTGCCGGAATTGCCGTTACGGTTTTTGAGCAAAATATGCTCTTAAATTATTCATGCATTTTGAGAAAATATAATGCGGTACAGTTTAAATCAGCAACTAACTGTGAATCCAAGCAAAGAGAGAGAGAGAATGGGCGGCTGGGACGAATGTGTGCAAGGGTTTTACTACAAGACGACAAATATATTTATATTTATGTCAGTGGAGCTGCCATAGAGCAAAGAACACCTGCTGTAACTTTTTGTCAATTATTTGCTGCCTCACTCTCTCACCGCACTCTCTTCGACAGCGCCCGTTACTACCCTTCCTCGTGCTCCAAAACTGCAAATATTTTGACTACTGATTATTAATGTTATTAGAAATCTGTTTTATTTTCTGAAAATCTCTAAAGCGGATTTCACTTTTTGTCTTGTTTATTAATGAGTACATTTTTTCTACCATTTATAATTATTTACCTAAACAGTTAAAGCTTTGTTTAATTATAGTGTTTATATGCATTTTATTAATTCCATAATTAGTTGTGAAAGCTGCGCCCAACTTTGAATACGCTTTGAGGTGCGGCTTGTTTCTGTTGAGCTTATCAAATCCGAAAGCTTTAAGGCATATTTGTGAAATTTAAAGCTCATCAAATTGCCACCTATCGCTTGATACGATTGAAAAATAATCGTAGCACTTGCTTATAATTTTATATGAACAAATTTTATAATGAAAGCCTTTTGAAGTGGAAGCATAAATCAACGAAAGCCTTTTTGGTATTTTAAAATAATTTCCAGCTGTATCAAACACCCTAATAAAATTTTCACTGAGTCATGAAAGCTTAACTTTTAGTTTTGAAAACTTTATATCCTGCTGTGAAAGCTCAGCTCTGTGGTATGTAAGTCAATTCTATATGCTGACACTTCAAAAGTCTTCGTCTTATTCACCTAATTACTCCAACTTTTCTTTCTGCATATTTTGGGACCAAGCTTTAATGCTTAAATGTTAAGGTAACCCGCAGAAATATCATAAGGTGCTGTTTAGGCAAAAATAAATTTTTTTAAATACTTTTTGAAAATATTTTCTAAAAGCTTTTTTTCTGAAAATGGCCTAAAAGCTTTTTCACATTTGTTTCGAATTTTAATTTTCTTTTTCACTTTGGTTTCTTTGCTTTCACATTCACAGTGGAACGAGCATTCAAACGTTGCAAAGCGAAAGCTTTTTTAAAGCTCATTTGAAAGAAATTGTGCATTTATACCTAAGGTAAAGCTTCAAAACGTTTTTTATAATAATGCATTTTTAATACATGTGAAAGCTCTTAGTTATAAAATTTGTTTAAGCACATGTAGGCCGCAAAAATATTTAAGTTTTTCACAGGGAACTTCCTTAAAATGGAAATTTTATTGACATTATACTTTCTATGTTGTTACAATATTTATTACAGATCCACACAAGACGACCACAACTAATTTATTTCACATTTTATCTTGCCAATTTAAAATTGTTTCAACATGAAATTGCCTATAAAAACCAATTTAAAATTAGCATTTCCGCATTTACAAATTACTAGTAGCTATTTCTTAATTTAAAACACCAGGAAATGCCTTCCTCAACTACATAGCTCAGTGTCCTTTTGCTGAACTGCGCCTACTCACATTCACATACATATACACATCCGTCGGCATCCTCACTAACGCGTGCAATCTCAATCAGTCCGCCTATCAGTCCATCAGTCTGGCAGTCTATGACACTGGCTGCTTGCTCAACTATGTCTATGTCTATGTCTACTTCAATTTATTTTCATAATCATTTTTGCAAATAGCCTGCAGTTAGGGCAAAACCTTTTTATTAATTTATACAATTTCAATTTCGCCCGATGACGCTGAGCGCCGACGAACGATGAGCTGCTGATGGGCGGCAGTGCGGAACCATCGAGTTGGCTTGTATATTTTATATACAAACAAAACTGTACAAGGATATACGAGTACATACCTACGTCTAGCTAAATTTGAAATCAATTTACTTGCATATTTTATGGCGCAGATTTTTGCCAGCCGTCGCAGCTGTTTCAGCTTGTCGCCAGAAGAACTTTGTTGCGACGATAACTCATGTTGACTTGATGAGAAATTTTTGCTGCAAAATTTGTGGGCTTATGTGTGTATAGTATTCGTGCGGTGTAACTTAAGTTTGCCGCATTAAAGCCATAAGCTTACGAAATCACTGCTTATGCGCCAGAATGTATGCTACACTGGCTTAAATCTGCGACTTAAAGGCAGCCATCGTTCTCAAAATATATATACATATATATACCTTAGACTGTGCTTTTGCTTATCAGCACGCATACTTACTAAATATGTTGTATGTTTGTATGTATATGCATATGTGTGCGTTCATCTTTTCAGTTTCCATTCTGCTCTCATGTTCGCCATAAATATTTGTTAGCGCCAATCAACTGCATATCCTCGTATATAACTCAATCGCCGCCCAGCTTTAACACTTCACTTAATTTGAAATATTTGTTGCCTACTTCCAGGCGTCTTGCCGCTCTAACGCTATTTGCTGTAATTGCCTACCTTTTCACACGCATCCTGCATTGCCATTCGATTTGCTTTGCTGTCCTTTCGGTGGCTGTTTCTTGGTATTCACATCCTCTTCATGCATTACCTTTTTCGATTTAAATTATTATTCATACAATTGTAGGCAACGAAATCAGTTTGCTGCACCATGGTGTAGCCTCAATACACCCTCTTCTATTTTTTGCTTTATCCATAGTAAAATTTTCGCTGACTGTCTTCGGCTTGATAACTGGCTGACGTTGGGTCACTGCCGATAAGTAAATCCGCAAAGCACCGACGCATCGCCAAGCGACTGTCTTCGGTAGCTCTTCTCAAGTTCTTATCTTTTTGTTGTGTTGCGAGTAGTTTTATATTACATATTTTTCGCTGCGCTTTTTTGCTTTGAGAAATAAACCTTTGCTTTCCTGCCTGTCAACTTGCGGACTTTCGCATTTTTTGCCTTTATTTCCGTTCGTTTGTGTATGCGTCTTTCTGTCACTTCCTTTCTGCAGGGAAATGAAAGTGATGGCAGTAGTGAACATCAATCGGGCGTCTTGAGTGCCTGCCGGTTGCTACGCTCACTGTCAGTGCCCTTGCATATAAATGTACATATACATATCTACGTGGATACATATTAGGGTGATTTAATAAGAGAGCAAACTTTTTCCTTGAGGGATCAAAAAAATACCAGTTGGGGAAACTTTTCAGATTTTTGGTTTATAAGAATACTCACAATTGTCATCTGTCAGCTGTCAGTAGTGACACAACTCATATAGTATAATGGAAGTGTAAATATTGGCCTAGTTCAAAAGGGACCAATTTTTCACCAAAGGGGTCATTTGAAAGACTTTTGAGAGTTTTGAGTAGATATAGTACTCACAGTTATCATCTGTCGGGTTGTCAAAGATCGCAGTGTGCATTAAAGTCGCCTAGTACCAAACGGTTTTCACCACGAAGTAGTGCACCTATATCCCGGTGATATCCTGTAGGGCAACATGTAACTGGTGGGATGTATATATTAAATATTTCGAACTCAGTGTTGTCATCTGTCAGTTGACAGCAGTAAGGAAACTCATATGCGACTTATTGAGGAGATAGCTAGTTAGAAGAAAATGCTAATCGAATGTTACTAACCACAATCTTATATCAAATGATATAGTGTAAATATTTAAAATCTCATATGCGACTCAAATTGACAGATTGGCAACAACCACCACATTTGTTAGATGTCAATTGTCAACAGTCAAACAATCTGAAAAAGGTTTAGTTCAGATACTTTTGAGCATTCAAATTTGAAATAGTAGTCATGGCTGTCAGTTGCCAAGATCGACAAATCTTTCACAAGTATTGTATAAATATTAGGATAATTCATTCTGACACAAAATTTATTCTCCAGTGAAAAACATCATATAAGTAGACGAGAGGAAAAAGATAAATTGAAGAAAGTGCTAAAATAATCTGCCCCCTAATATGTATATCATATACTGCACCCTTTTTTCCTTACCCACCCTAATATGCAACACCAGGTTATAATATAGGCAAAACACTTTAATAGTAGTTGGTGGCACAGAGAAAGGAAGAAGATCGAGCGGAAATTTCCGAGCAATGCGTTTGTTGTTGTTGCTCTGCTGCGACGCGTTATAAATCAGCAGCCAATAAATCGAATTTACCACACTTTTGCCACTGATTTAGTTAGAATTTTATTTCACAGAATACAGAATCCGTTATTTTGTGTACAGGTGGTTGCTCGACGTAAATTTTTTTTTATTTTTTAAATAAAAATAAAATATAATTAGTTAAAAACAAAATTTAAATTAAATTTCAAAAAGATTAAAGTAAAAAAAAAATTAAATACAGAAATACTAAGAAAGTTATTATATGTACATATATAATAATTATAAATATACAAGGTTTGACAATTAAGTAATGACACTGATTTTATTGCACCGCTTGTGGTAAACCTGTGACCTTGAAGTACCCTTTTTCCGACATCTCTCCCCTGTCCATTGGTACCATCGCTCTAACTTGGTTTAGTTCGCCTGCTACGTCAAGTTGAGTAGACGTGTTGTAGTGCTCGTCACGAAATGGAAAATCGAAATCAAGAGCAACGGGTCGCGATAAAATTTTGCGCCAGGTTGGGCGAAACGCTAAAATTGTTGGTGTTTCCAATACGACCCCAAACGTTCCAAAAGCTCACGCCAAAGCTGTCTCCGCGCCCGCGCGCCCGCCCTAAAAAAGCTCGCATGAAGTCAAGTAGTCGAAGGTGAAAATGATGATTATTGCCTTTTTGATAGCCGTGGAATCGTCCACAAAGAATTCTTTCCACAAAACTGTGAAGTCAAGTCAACTATTGCCAAGTACTCGAAAGATCGCGAAAAGTCGAGTCAACAGGGTGCGCCCAGCATGGAAAACGCGCTGGAATAGCTGTATAGTTGTCCAAGGGGACTACTTTGAAGGGGATGGCAGAGTTGTAGAATAATTTTAAAATATACGGCTTTTATGGAATCAATCTCATTACTTAGTTGTCATACCTCGTATTATTACATACTTCTAAATTTCTTTTCAATCTATTTTTTTGTATTTTTGTGTATACATTTTTTTAGTTTATTCTTTTTTAAATTTAATTTAATTTTTTAATTTTAAATTCAATAAAAAGGAAAAATATGAAAAATAATTATTAAAAATAAAATATAATAAATTAAAAAAAAAGTAATTTTGTTTAATTTAAAAAATACTAAAATAAAAAAAGAAATACAAAAAAAAAATAAATTTTTTTATATTCATTTTTTTAAATCTAATTTTAAATTTAATACACAAACTAATAAAAAATAATAATAATTCATAATAATTAATAATAATTAATAAAAATAAATATAGTAAATAAAATTATTTATTTTTGTATTTAATTTTTCAAATTTAATTATTTTTTTTTTAATTTATTGTATTTTAATTTTATTAACGAAGTAAGAAAACAGAAACAAAATAGTTTTATAATTGTTTTCACAGAAAATATCAACACTAGAACCCTTACTAACACAATTATGAGTAAATATAATATAAAACTCCGTTTCGTCAAATATTACTACATATGTATGTATGAGTATGCTTTTCTTCTTGAATATTCATTAGAAATTAAAATGATTTCGCTTACAGCAACTGTACTCAACCAAAAGCCACATGCATTTTACCCGAAATGCCTAAAACCTAATAATATTTCTAATGCTCCGCATATTTGCCAGTTTGTTTAACGCACTCAACCAGTACAAAAGTATGCAACACACCAGCTAAGTACTTTCTCATATTAAAATTGGGCCTTTTTGTTCTGTCGACCCCACTTGAATTTGCAAACACTTGGCTCAAGCGCGCCCCTCTGTCCAACTGCTATACTTCGTTTCTGAAGGACACTTCTTGAATGAAAGTTCAAAAGAAAAAATAAATAAATTTCTGCATTTTCCACAGTCATCTTCTGCTACCTTAAGCTTACGCATGAGCTTTCATTTAATCATCCCTCGCTGTGCGTTTGCACCTGTGCACCCTTTTTATCATCTAACTGCATATGTATGTATGTATGTATATATTTTCTATATTTACGTAAGCGCACACTTTGGCCCAAAGCTTATGTATATGTGCGACACACTCACGACACACTTAACAATGTCAACATTTTCACTGCAATTTTCAGCAAAATTTCATTTTAATATTTCTTACACACAATTTGCTTAACATGCGTCCCCCCTCAGTTGCTCTGGCTTGCTGTTGCTCCCCGGTTTCGTTTTATTTTCAAAATTGTACAAAGCTTGTTTTACATTTCATTTGTACGTTTGTAAGTATATGTATATGTATGTATGCATGTATGTGTAGAAGTGTTCACGAACATTTTAAATCCTTTAGGCTTATTTGTTCGCCCTCTTGTTGTGCTTCTGCTCTCAAAATTTTGTCCTTCCAAAAATTATGCCCAACTGCTTGGCAAATCTGCCGCCTATCGCTGAAATATATACACACACGTATATATGCATATGTGTATTCAAATGTTGATGCTATTTAATTTTTCACCCCTTTCTCGCTCGACCTCCCTCTCCTTCCCGCTGACACTTTTTTGTCATATTGCCCATGTCCTTCCTGGTATTTGTCATCCTGTTCTGCTTGTCAGCGTCATAATCATTAATTAAAAGCCATTTAAGTCAACGACGATTTGTCTTCCACACCCTGCCGCCACTTGCTGCCACATCCTGCTCCTGCTAGCTCCTGTCTTCTGCGTACTCATTTCCATTTCCTTTGTGTGCGTGTTTTAATGATATTCAAGAAACGCTTTAATATAAAATAATTTCGTTTTTCCTTGAATTGTTTCAATTTCCTTGTCATTTTGCATTTTAATACGTGATTTCGAATAAATTCACCTGTGCCAATTAAAACTTATAATTTCGCAAATTAATATACATACATACATACATATATGTATGTATGCGTGTGTGACTGTTTGCGTTGCCGCGCATAATTGATGACTGCAGTTGTCAGAATTCACCTTTTTGTTTGGTGAAATTTTCTTATCATAACATCGTTCATTCGCACATTTTGCTCTTTTGTTTTGTTCTGTTTGTTCGCCGAATCGGCAAAGCTGCGCTTAATTTATGCGCATTACCCGTGCGCATTGTATGTATGTGTTGGCTTTCAGAGTGTGCGATGAACACTTTTGGGGGCTCATTTGGACCTTGTTGAAAATTCAAAATGAGTTTTTGCTAAATTTTAAGTGTTCTTATAAGCAGATATACATACAAAAATAATATTTAAAGCTCTGTAGCTGCATCTGTAATTAATTTAATATTTTTGCTCAAAAATACATACATATGCAGTCCAATTTCTTTGTTGCGAACTGCTGTACAACGAAATTTTAATTTTTTCTACTCCACGAATTTTTACTCCCTCAATAATTCGAATTTTCATGCATTTTGTTTGAAAAAAAGGTTCCCTTACAAGGGCTTGATTTTGATCGATCAGTTTATATGACAGCTATATGCTATTGTGGACCGATATCGGCGGTTCTGACAAGTTAGCAGTCGCGACTTCCACGTCACTGTTGACTATTTTGCATATTTACAGACTGACAGACGAGCATAAATAAATCGGCTCAGCTCATCACGCTGATTGTTTATATTCAATATACAGGGTAGGCCATTTAAAGTTGACCCATTTGTTTCTAAAAAAAAAAGAACAAAAGAAAACAATGTTTTTTGTTCATTTCAAAAATAATTTATTTTGGTCCAAGGGGATTTGTTTCAGCTAATATTTAAAAATTAGATCGCGTAAATGGGCACCTTTAGCTTTGACAGCTAAATGCACTCTTTTTTCGAAATTTTCCATGACTTTGGCCAATGTTTCGGATGATATGGCGGCTGTTTCACGTCGAATGTTGGCTTTCAGTTGAGCTAAGGTCTTTGGCTTATTAGCGTATACCTTGGATTTCAAATAACCCCACAAATAAAAGTCTGGTGGCGTCAAATCTGGTGATCTCGGTGGCCAGTCAACATCACCATTTTTCGATATCAATCGCCTGGGGAAAAATGGTCGCAATAAATTGATTGTTGGTCGAGCTGTATGGCATGTAGCCCCGTCCTGTTGAAACCAGAAGTTATCCATGTCATTTTCGCGAACAATGGGTATCACAAAATCCGTTATCATGGCTCGATAACGCTCACCATTGACTGTTGTCGTGGCTCCATCATCGTCTTCGAAAAAAATACGGTCCGATGATCATATTCGCGCAAACACCGCACCAAACTGTTACTTTTTGGTCGTAAAGAGGCTGTTCTTCAATTAATTGAAGATTTTCGGTGGCATAAAATCGGCAATTTTGCTTGTTTACGCCTCCATTCAACGAGAAATGTGCCTCGTCTGACATGATGAGTTTTCGCCAAAAGTCAAGTTCGTTTTCAGCCATTTCGATGGCCCATTTGACAAAATTAATGCGTCGCGGATAATCAGCTGGGTTTAGTTTTTCTTCAAATCTTTATGAATTATGCGTCGGAGAGTGGTGCGAGAGATGTCTAATTCCAGAGAGCGGCGATAACTCGATGTCGATGGAGTCTCGTCAATACTGGCTCGTACAGCTTCGATATTTTCATCAGAACGTCTTGTGCGTTGTCTGGATGCATGACTGGCATTACTGAGATTACCGGTGTTCACAAATTTTGCGTATAAAGACTTAATTGTGTTCTTAACTGGAGCACTTTTCACTTTATTTTTTTTGCGAAACGCACGTTGAGGTTAACACAATTGAAAAGTTATTTTGAATATAAAGCTGAACAATTTCAGCGCGTTCTTTTGGAGTGTACTGTTCCATGGTATAAATTGTCTTCGAATGACGCTTCTAACGCGGTATGACATTAGCCGATTTGTCAGCGCTGTTAAAAGTTACAGCGTTGCCAGATGGGTCAACTTTAAATGGTATGACATAACAGTGCTCGGAAATTGTAAATAAAACAAAATATTTAATTATTTATCAATATTTATTTTGTCGCTTTCAAAGTAATACCCTCTAGATGTAATACACTTATGCCAACGATTTTTCCAGTCCTCGAACCACTTTTCACAGGCACCTTTTGGGATGACCTGCAGCTCCTTCAGCGAATTTTGTTTTATCACTTTGATCGACTGAAAACGGTTGCGACAATTTCAGTTTAGGAAAAAAAAATCACACAAAGCCAAATCTGGTGAATACGGTGGTTGATCGATGGTATTCATTACGTTTTTGGCTTTAAATACGGTCAGAATCGTGCCTCGATACGACGGAGCGTTATAATCGTGTAAAATCCATGAATTGTTCTTCCTCAATTCTGGCCGTTTTCGATGGATGTTCTCACGCAAAACGCCTTAATACGGCCAAAAAGAACTCCATATTGACCGTCTGTCCCTCTGGAACAAATTTATAGTGTACCAAACCACGAATATCGAAGAAAACAATGAGCATCACCTTGATTTTTGAGCGACTTTAGCGTGGTGTTTCTTGGTTTTGGCTCGTTTTTCCCCCTTCATTTCGATGAATGTTGACTTGTCTGCCTGTAAAGCTCATAAACCCATTTCGCATCGGTAGTTAGCTCTTTATGAATGTGGAATCGGAATTTGCACGATCAAGCATGTCCAATGAGACCCGTTTACGCCATTCTGTTTAAAGAAAAAATCAAAATCAGGAAAAGAGTCGGGCAAGAACGCGTTCCATACCCAAAATATCCACCAAATTCATTCAAATGGACTCGCGAGAGTTGTCGAGCTCCCTTTCCATCTGTTTAACATTTTCCAGACGATTGTCAAGATATAGATCCTTCACTTTTTGTAATCTTTTCATCAGTACAAGAAGTCGAAAGTCGTCCAGAACGAGGCATGTCTTCAACGATCTCTCGGCCGTCTTCGAAGGTTTCGTAACACTCGTATGCTTGTGCTTTTGATAAAACTAAATCACCGTAAGACTTTTCCAAGTATTAGTGCTGCTCAGCATGCTTTGTCTAAAATTTTGGTTTCGTTATCAGCACATAACTAGTCCTTTTGTACATATAGTTGTAATCAAAATACATTGTGCAAAGGCTCTGTCTGTCCATCAGTGGAAGCTGTACACCGAGTCAAAATTACGATATCTTGAATATGTTTCGAAACTCGTCGTGAAAAATCACTCTTTATTTCATCTTTTAAATGCCTACAAAGTGAGAGCGTATCTAATATTTCGCTTCACCCGGAATAGTGTGGATTTTAATTGTTAATTAAATTTTTTATGAAAAGCAATTTATTGTATACAATATTTTTAAAGTTTTCTAATTTAAATTTATAACTCAGCACTTAATTTGCCCATAAACGTCACGACTGAGCCATAAAGTTCATATATTTTTACTCTAAAAACTGGATTATTACTCATACAAGTATATAGTATATGTATGTGTGTGTATGCATGCATGTATGTTTGTATGTATGTTTGATATTATCTGACTATATCAAGCAACGCACTTCCCGTACAAATTACAACAACAACTCGCATATGCGTGTTGCTATAATTTATAATCAGCGACAACAATTGTTAATAATGCGTGACTAAATTGAACATTTCTCACTGACAAGTCTCAAGAAACACAAGGAAATCATTAAAACGATACCTGAATACATTTTCTTACACACACATACATACATATAAACACTCAGCCGCACTGCGTTTGATTTTTGTGCTGAATTATCAATTTGTGCTGGTTATTTGTTAATTTTACTACGGCACCAAGCTGACGGTCCAGCGGAGGAAGGAACGGCGAGGAGCACAGATACATAGAGAGATACTAATGTAATGCCTAGACAGGCGGTCGGTCAATTAACCAGATGAACCGTACGTCATTTAGGCATGTCAAAAGCGTCTGATTGACCGGCCGGCCGGCAAATAACCCCAGAACCTAGACAAAAGACAGTTAACGGCCTTTGCGTGTAGAAGAAATCGAGCAAGAAAGACCGGCGATTGAGTGCATTAAGAGCATTGCGGGAACTTTAGTACCACACACACACACTCACGCGCTCATGCACATTGATAGTGTGGCATGCAGCATGATTGATTTGCGTTTGTCGTGTGTGAAGCATTTCTAGTACACTTAGCCACACATACACATGCACATGCACTCGCCAAGTGCTCGCATTCAAACTTTTTCAATGCTTAAATAATGACACATTATTTTAGTGATTCTTTATTACCCTACCTTGCGCCAGTGCTTACTTTTGTTTTTGTTGTTTTTCATTTTCAATTTTTTTTTTACTTTTGTTTGCATATAAAACATGTTTTCCATTGACTCATATGATTTATCTACTTTTTTATTTTTATTTGTTGTTCATCACTTTTATACCCTTCAATTTTCTTTTATTGCCGCACGAAAATGAATGAACCGAGATTACGGCACTAATGCAATAAAAAACAATCGGCTCTGTAGCCTATAGTCGTGCGTTCGGCAGTGTTGAGCTTCGGGAATTCCATCAAGTGTGGCCGCAGCGTCATAAAGCGTGAAATGCCGCGACAATGTACGACGAGCATGTACTTGGCCACTCGCGGGCCATGTCGAGTGCGCTGTCGCTGAGTGATAGATGACCACATACAATTTTATCACTTGTAAGAATTTCCGACGCCGCCTTTTGGTTTGAGTGATGATGATGCGTCTACACTATGTAACAAAGCGTTGTAAAAAGTGTGTGCATTTGAGATCAATGTCCAATTTATTGTGGATTTTAATTAGATTTGGATTCCAAAATACTGATATCTTCATCATTAAACTTCGAAGCTTACTGCCAAGCCCGTGACTCAAATTATGTTATTTACCACGAAGTGTCAAAGAGTCTATAGAGTTTGTATATATGTATATAAATTATCCCGGTGACGATCTGTGGCGATAAGCCCCTCCAGTTCGGTAAGATGGCTGAAGCTATGCACTCCCAAGTGTTTAAGTCTTGAATTCCCAAACGCAGGACAGTCAAAAAAGAAGTTTTGAGTGGTTTCCACCTCTTCTTCTTCCATACAGCTTCTGCAGATGGTGTCGGCTGAGATTTCCAGTCTTACAGCATGGACGCCAATAGGGCAATAGCCTGTTAAAACCCCACAACTTGGGAGAGATAGCCAAACTGAGGACAATGAGATCACTAAATCCATGCTCCCTCAAAGCCCAACTATCTAGTCTACCGGAGGATACGGTATACGGGAGCACCAACCCGCTGCTATTCTACTGATAGCGGTTCTGGTGAGCCTCTCCTTGTGAGGAGATCTTTACAATTTTCTGCGATACCGCTGTGATCTTTTACCCATACAAGTCTTATCTCAAAGAGCCTCGATGCTTTTGAAAGCGAGGTTAGGCACTCCTTGACCAACCCTGAATGCACTGTTAATGAGTTCAATGATAGTATATCCGCCCTGCTATCTCTATGGATGGTCACTTCTCTGAAGGAGGCTGCACTCCGGAACAATATATCTACTGCTACCTCAATAGCTGCAACCTCGGCTTGGAACACACTGCAATAGTTATGAAGTCTAGCGAGCTCCTGACAGTAAACCCCTCCACCAACCATCCCTCTAGCTTTGACCCATTCGCAAAGAAATTCACTATCCCTCTCCTCCAACGGCTTCTTTTCACCCACAACCCCCTCGCCGGTATATAGGTAGAGAAGGAGTCAAGGTTTGGTTTGGCAGAGTTTGGTTTGGCGACGCCGTGATCTAAGTGATACGGTATGAAGTCAAAGTGTATGAAGATCTCCGTGTGCTCAAACGCGCGTACTTTTAGGAACCCACATTCTCTGAGTCTGATAACAACTTTCGCAGCCATATACCTTCTGACGATATCTACGTTAAGTTTACATTTCTTCAACGAACTCTTTTCTAGATCTAACGAAGTTTTGGATAAGAAGACCTCATTCAAAATGGCTTTGTAGCACAGTGTAGCGCATTAAATTGATTACAAGGTATGGTGTGATGTGCAGCATTCGCACTCCTCCCCCACAGCGAAATAATAAATGAATTTCCATTAACTGCGTTTTACGCGAAGGACAGCGGCATAGACAGCCAGCTTGTAGGAAAAAAGCAAGGAATTCTAAAACAACAATAAAAATAACCACGTCTAGAAGCCAGTTACGGCCAAAGTGGTGAGCAAGAAAAAGAATTATAAATGCGGGCACCTTGAAGGAAAAAGAACACTCAGCTCAAAATAAATTATAAGAAAAGTGAGCGAAAAGTTGAAAGCAGAAGCTGCGCATTATTACACGTGTTAGATGAGGCAATGAATGAAAATGAACTTAAAACAAAAGCAACAGCAAAACAGCGCACGCTGCAGAACATAAGCTGCCAGGAAAGCAGCTTCCACAAATACTGCCACACTCCAGCCTGTTTTGTTAGCTGATCGGCGATTGCCTGCCGCGGGTTGTCTGCTCATCGTGCTGACCAACGCCCGGAGGAGCGCGCGGGCGACAACGAGGCGCGAGTTAGTGCCGCAGACAATGAACACTCTGTCATCCATCATGTGAATGGATTTGCCTTGCCGCGCCGCACAAACGCTGATGTAGCAACTAAACTAGCTGCCACAGCCAACGAACTCAAGTGTTAGCTCATATCGCGCCCGGCTAAAGTAGCTGCACTGCAGTGGTTAGCTAGCGCGATTCACCCACACAAACACGCGGCACACGAAACATATTTCGTCAGCGTTTGTGGAGGAGCGCTTTAGAACACTCCGCAGCAGCTTGCAACTGTGAAGTTTTTAAATCACTTTTTGCTGATTTTTATTCTCATTTATTTTGTTGCCATTGCTGTTGTTGCGAATTTTGCTTATTTCCTCTTTATCCGGCTTTTCGAATCTCATTTGCCACATTGTCAGATCTTTGATTATTTCCACGAATTGTGTTGTGTGCTTAACACAGCAGCCACCTCCACCGAAGCAGCAGTAGGAGGGGGGGTTGTGGGTGTAACGGCAGCGCTTTTGCAGTTGCTGTGTAACCAAAGTTGGCCAGTGGCAAGGCATCAGCTGCGGTGACAGCAAATTCTGTACAGACAAATTGTGCGCATATGCTTCGAGTGAGTCATGTTGGTATGGCAGCGCATGTGTATTTGTATGTACTATGTATGGATATGTGTGTATGAGATTGTGTTATAGATTTGAATGCGCTCATCCTGCATGTATTTAACAATAATTACAGTTATGAATTTGTGCGCTTTTATATGTACTTATACTCATACTGATATAACTATGTATATACTTACATACATATTAGGGTGAGCCAAAAAAAACAAAGTATTATGGAATTTGTCGGTCGAACAAAACAACTACACGCAAAAAATAAATTAAAAACGTTAAATTTGGTTGCACCGAAGCTTTATTACTCTTCACTACGTTCACTACAAAATATTCTTTACTTTACTTCCTCCTTTACTGATGTTCGATGGAAGACATCCCGTAATACAGGGTTTGTACGAAAATTAATAGGACTGATTTTCTTCGTACGCGACTGTACTTCGGAGCGTACGCGCACCGACTGGATTCGGTATAGGGCATTCCTAGCCAACGAACGAGCGGCTGGTCAGTTGTCTCCGAGCACCTAGAGAGTCAGGACAAACATTTTCGCGCGACATCTTTCTGTGAGTGGTGCAAGCCGAAACTCGGTAAATCTGCGACAGAGACGTTTGATATGATCAAGCAGGCTTACCCAGGGGTTGCTTTAGCAATATGTGGTTTCGGTGACACCAGGCCTTTTTGAAGGACCGGGAAAAGGTCGCTGATAAAGACCGAAAGAATGAGCAAATCCAAACGATGCTCCTTGTCTTTTCTGACATCAAAGGCACCGTCCAACATGAATTTGTTCCTCGTGGACAAACCGTCCACGCCAAGTTTTACATGGAAGTCCTCAAAAGACTGAAACAAAAGGTCAATCAGGTCCGACAAGACATCGCAGCTGGATCCAAACAGCATGCACCTCAGCTCTCAAGGCTAGTCCGGAGAATGCCTTCCGTGACTCCTTCAATGCTTGGAAATCCCGCTGGCAGCGCTGCATCGACGCTATTTTGCATTTTTTTAAAGAATTGGTTCAATAAATTTTTTCATATCGACTCAGTCCTATTACTTTCCGGACAAACCCTGTAGTCCAGAGTGCAGGGTTCTGACATGTCTGAAACTTCTTTCGTTTCGCTGCATCCACCATGTTGGTGAGCCGTGGTTAAAGACCGGCCGTCCGATTGCCTTGACGATTTTTTCCGGCTCTCTAATTTGTCAATAATCGTTGTCGTGTGAGAAGTGAAGCAGCTCAGGCTGTCGAGTGTCACACCCAAAATCCTTCGGTATTTTAACGTCATCGACTGCAATATTAGGAGTTTGTACAGACTGTACGCCTTCGTCTAGTTTGTAAATATAGTAAATATTGTGGTAAATATAACTTCATTTGAAAATTCAATATATGTTTTGGCTCACCCTAAACATATATCCCCGACTATGTTAGTTCGCTTGACCATGACACCAGCAATTGGCTTAATTTGTCGAAATAAATCCAATTTTGATAGATGATGCATAATTGTTGCTGTGATTTCATGTTAAAATTTATGAGCAAGAGGAAATTTAACTGTGAGAAATGCAGTTATGTATTTGCAAAATGCTTATTACTTTGAATTTTTGCTGAGGCAATGAAGTTTTACTTATTGTATACCATAGGAGGCCACTTACATACATGCATATGGATATATGGTTGAGTATATTTAGTCGGCTTTTATTATGGGAAAGATCACTTGTAGAGTTTAATAATGAAACTTAATATTTGATTGAAGTCCTATAGGTTAGGTTAATCTGGTAGGCCAATAAACCACGCATATACCAGTTTTGGTCCTTTACCATACCAGAAGAAGTTCAGGTTACTAGGTTCATGAGGAGTAGTCATCCTTTAGGACACGAATTTTAACAGACTCCATGGCCTCACTATCGATACCTCCTCCAGTTATTATGCCGTGGGGACCCCGTATGCTAACAGTGTAGTCTTGCCAATACGGGACAAGTTCATAAGAGATACTCCATTGTTTCCCATTGTCTAGCTCTAGACTTTTCCTTAAGTCCTAGATATAAGCAAAATATAATTTTTTTTTTTGATTTTTTGATTTTATGATCCTAGTAACCCTCCACCTGTGCTCGCTATTCACAGCAATACAAAGACCCTTGAACATTACAAGTCGTTTTCAAGAATTGGCTCTGTCGCAAACCATTACCTCGCGGAATTTCAGAAATGATTTGTGCCTGCATTCGTATAAAACTGTTCAAACTCAGGAACCTGAGGCCACTGGACTACCATAAACCTTGAGAATTTACTGGTTTAGCTTTGGAACAATTTGAAAATGAAAACGACTTTTTTTAAGAAAATCATTTGCTCCTAAATAAGCAATACTGTCGATTCTGGTGTGCAGAAAATCCACAAATTATTCATTAACAACCATTACAAAAATTAATAGTTTGTTGTGGTTTTTGATTTGCTGGAATCATAAGTTAGCACTTTTTCCGAAATGAAGCTCATGACACTAGTTACTATCAGCGGAGAGCGGTATAGATTAATGATAACAAATTTGTATGGCTCCAATTGAAAGAATTTGATGTTGGCAATATGTGTTTCCTACAAGATGGCGCGACATGCCACACAGCATGTGCAACAACCGAATTATTTGCGAGAAAAGGCTGGAGATTCGATAATTTCAAGAAATTGTGACATTGTATGGCCTCTAAGAAGTTGTGAATTAAAGCCATTAGACTACTTCTGGCGAGGTTATTGGAAGTCATTGGTCTTTAGCAATAAACCAGATTCCCTTAAAGCTTTAGAAGTTAATATTGAACGTGCTATTCATGACATACGACTTGATTTATTGCAAAAAGTACTTGAGAGTTGCGAAAACGAATTCAGCAGTTCCTGCAAATGAAGTCATGGAGGCAATTTGAGTGGCTTTATATTCAGTACTTAATTGTTTGGATTGCACTGCACATAAAATAAAAAATATTTGAATGTTCTTAAATTTGATATTATGGTCAGCCTTATTAGCCTTACAATTAATGCAAATCCTAAGTCTTCCAGGTATATTTATCTAAAAAATTCTATATAAGATTGAAATCTCACAGAATCTATATTTAGAAAGATTCTGCTTTTCGGAAATAAATTTCTTTAAAAAATGATATTTTTGATTTGCATTGAATAAGTATTTTTTCCATTTCATCACAACGGCAATACTAGCCCATCCATCAAAGGTCACCATACATTTGATCTGTGTTCATTGTGATGAACAACTTTGCAGCCGGAAGCTGGCATTTGTGGCTTCAATTACCCCTTTAAAGTTTTCTCAATTATTTTCTCGTATTTCTACATTTTTTTATCGCATTTATTTTCTGCAATTTTATTTTGTTTTTATTTTTACAATTGTTTTTTTGAATCTCCCCCTCAAAAAATATCTATCTACATCGTTGGATTGCATGATTCATTGTTGCATTTAATTAGCTTCGTAAATTAAAATTCATGCCAAACGAGTTGTCTGTCTGTCTGTCCGTCTCTATTTGATTGTCTCGTTTACGACTCGACTCGTCCACTGTCCTTTGCAACTTGTACTCGGCACGTTGTTCATTTGCTGTCCATTGCTCTGTATTTCAGTCAACTACTGAGCTTTCTGTTTTATGTTTTTTTTTGTTATTTTTGAATTTAACTTTGTTGTTTTTGTGTTGTCACATGCTACTTGCGCAAATCAAACTTCCACCTTGCTGTTGATTTTGCTGAAAATGTTTGCACTGTTGTTGTTGTAATTGTTGGTGCTATATTCTCACTATTGTTGTAATTGTTGTTGGAATATTGTCGCTATTGTTGTTGTAATGTTTTGTTGTTGTTGTTCTATTTTTTATTGCCGTAATGTTGTTGTTATTTTTGTTGCTATGTTGTAATTATTGTTGCAATGTTGCCACAATTGTTGTTGTTGTTGTTGTTTTTGTTGTCTTTTTTGTTGCTATGTTTTAACTATTGTTGTTGTAGTTTTTGTTGCAATGTTGCCACAATTGTTGTTGTTTTTGTTGTTGTTGTAATGTTGTTGTTGTTGTATTTTTTGTTGCTATTGTTGCATGAAGATAAATGTGTTTGTGCATTTCAATTGGCAAATTTTAGATTTTACTACGCCATTCTTCCTTTGGCAAATATGCAACTTGTGTGCTTGATGTGTGAGTGTGTGTGTGTTGGTGATGTGTGTTAGTTTAGTGCAGGTGTGTGTGTTTGCAGCATTTTATTTGCCTTTTAAAATGCTTAGTCCAGCACATTTTCCATTACGATTTTCATTTTTACTGCCCTTGTGTTAATATTATCACATATGCTTGTGTGTGCGTGTGAGTGTGTTTGTTATTTTATAACTTGTTCTATCGCTTTTTTATTGCTTTCCTTCCTCTTCGGTTTGAAATATCGCAACATAAATATTTGTTTAATATTTTCCAGCGTTTAAATGTTTAATATTCACCACGCTTTTCGACTTTTTATTAGAGAATTTTTATATCCGCATATATATGTATATGTATATAAGCCTTTATTCCGATTCACGAATTGATTTTTGTAAACAAAATTCCAAATATTTGAAACATTTTATTTTGTTTTTACTTAATTTGTGTCATGCACATTTACAATTTATGTAAACACGCTGAAATAAATAGGCTTTGGAAAATTGCAAATGAATAATACTTTGTTTGAAAAAATTGCTGCCTACATTGAGGCGCATAAAGCGTTTAAAGCAATACGAAAAAAAGTGAAAATGTGTGTGCAGACATGTATAATAAATGAAGTAATTTAATAAACGGCAAAAAATGCGCCAACAGCGTTGCGTAAATTGTTGCATAATATCAGGCGCTCAGCCACGTGAGTTTGTCGCTGCGCCGAGTTGGCGTTTTCGCAGTGTGTTAAAGTTTTTGCTGCTGACTTTTCGCCCACACTCTTCCGGTGTGGCACGGTTTCTCGCATTTATTTGCTGTTTTTTTTTTACTTTGCAGTGCCTTTTTATTCACGTGCGCAAGTTTGCCGCTAGCCGCCTCACAGCGCTTTGAGACGATTTCATGTGAAAATCCTTTTACTCCTATCTTGTTGTTATTTTTTGTTGTATATTTTTTATGCTCTCTTTGTTGCTTCGCATTTGTAGCAGCTGAGGAAGCACTCAGCAATTGTTTACAGCCATTATGCGCCTGTCAGTATGCAGCAGTTGCGTAAATACATACTTGCGTATGTTCGTGTAAGTTCGTTTGTCATTTTTATTTCGGTTTTTAACTACTCTGCCATGCATGGCGTGCGCCGGACAGCGCAAAGTGTTCATTCGCGCTTTAAAAGCTAGCGAATGCCTACATGCATACATACATACATATGTATGAACTGATACGATATGTTAGAGTACTATGTAAATGTATGTGTGTCATACAATATATACAAATGTGTATTTTTTTGTAGCTCTTATGTCTCATAACAGAGCTGTTGGCCTGACGACACAACTCCCTATCTGGTATTTCTTTATCTCTTATCCACTGTTTTTAGTTTCTTTAACTGTTCTTTAACAGCATTTTACTTCCGTATTTTTAGTGTCCATTCGCAATAAGCCTTGTTCAACTCCGTTTGCTGCGTATTCACTCTTTTTTTTTTGAGTGGAAAATGTTCTTTGTCTTTAAGCTATATGAATAGGGCTGTCAGCTATCGCGGAATAAATTGTATAAATAAAAAATGAATTATTAGTTTGCTGATAGGCTAGAATCGGTTCACAACTTACCTTAGTCACTGGTCTCATATGGGTTCGAGTTTCCGGTTCACTTTATACCCTATAGTATATCGATTAATATGTAGATTATCTAACGGAAACTCGGACAATGGTTCTTTCTAATAACAGTGTATTCTTGTGCCTAAAATGGTTAAAGTCGATTTAATACTTACCCCACCCTATAAGAAAAAGTCTAACGGTGTTCGGTATAGACTTCAGATGTTCCATATCCCTAAAGGAAAAAGTTTAACGCTGTGATATCCCACGATCTTGGTAACCAGTCGATCGACTCAAAACGTGAAATTATCTGCGCACTGAAGGTTTTCTAAATAAATCCATTAGTTGAAGCAATATGTGGGAAGTGGCGCTTCAATTTCAGGCATCGAATAATCGGTTATCATAGTGCGATAACTTTCGCCATCGACGGTTACATTTTCACCGGCATTATTTTTGAAGAAATATAAACCAATGATTCCACCGGCCCACAAACCACACCAAACCTTTGTTTTTTCTGGATGAAGTGGCAGCTCTTGAATCTCTTTAGGGCGTTCTTCTTTTAAATGCGGCAATTTAGGCTCTTTACATACCCATGGGGCTAGTAATAGGCCTCATCGCTGAGCAAAATTTGGCTCGAAAACGTCGGATGTTCTTGGAATTTTTCAAAAGTCCATAGAGTGATGCGAAATCTGTACTTTGTACGCTTTCAGTTTAAGATTTCGACGAGAAATGCACCAAGTCGTTCCATATGTCAGTCCGAGTTGATACGAATGGCGCCGAATCGACTGCCCACGGTCCTCGAAACATATTCTTTACAGAACAAGAATTTTCATAATCAAGTTGAACGATTTGTTGTATGGCGACTGAACAGCAACAACACGACAGCTTGACACGACTCTAACGTGATTTGTCAAGGAAAGGAGTTTAAGAAAAGTTCCTTGGATCACCCATTAAATAATGCCAAATGTTAAGTATTCAGTCCACCTCGTTCCAAAATATCTGATAAATTAGTGTGGCTTACCACCGAATATACATGAAGTTGGTCTAGATCTAAACCTCGGTTACATTTACATCACACATACATATATCTTTTGAGTTAATGAAGTAGCCTCAGCCCTTCCTTACTTGTTTATATACAATAGTCGTAGTTTCACACTGAAGAGCCAGATAACACTTATAAACGTTATGCAGAACTAGTTAAAACACTACCGTCACTGGACACTAAGAGTTGACAAAACATTTCACCTGCACGTATACTTATAAATTTACTCCAAATTCATAAAGAAATTGTATTGCATTATTCCCTTTAAAGTTTATATACACCAACAAAAGCTCTAGGAAATGTTATGTCACTCGATGTTTATCCAAATGTCCATGGACAGTCTGAAGTGAACTTTTAGTAAATTAATTCATTTTCTGTTTTAATGTTGCATACTTTTCAGCGCCCAACCATGAACTACCTCCCTTTATAAACATTGCTACAAGCGCCTTAGCCGCTTGTTTGCGCCATCGTTTTCGCTTTGTCTCCCTCGTCTAATTTATTATTTATGCGCATATTCGCTTTTACCTCCCCAATTGAATTGAATTGGCGCCACTTAGGCTTAACACGCTGCCCGCGGCTCATGTTACACTTCAACCACTCCTTCTCTTTCTCTCTCCGCTTCAACCGAAACAATGCCATGCAAAAAGCTTAAAACAATAAATGGAAGCATTAATAATTATATGTACGGGCAGACTAAGGGGAGTTTTTATGTGTCGTGTGTTTGTAGCCATCTTGTTGTTTTCGTGTCTAGGTGCCAACTTTGCAATTTCCCGCTTTATTGTGGGTAGTTTAAGTACCTTAGTTCAGTCAATGGAAAGTGCGAAAATTGATTTGGGAACTCATAATATATATGTTTTCGGAACATAAATATATTTTTTGTGCAAATATATATTTTTTTTTTATAAAATTGAGCCTCTAATGATGTGAACTATCGGTCTGAAATTTCGCACACTTCCTTTTCTCTACAAGAAGCTGCTTATTTGTTGAAGCCGCCGATAGCGGTCCACTATAGCAAACAGTTACCATACAAACCTAACGATAAAAATCATGTCTTATTTGGAAAAATGTTTATTTGATAGATATCTCCAAGAAATTTAGGGTGGATAATCATCTAAGACAATGGTGTAATCTCCGAAGAAATTTTTTAGATCGGAGTGCTATAGCACACAGCTGGCATACAAACTGATCGGTCCAAATCGAATTAAATAACTTTATAAAAGCTATTTTCAGCGTTGTTTATGTGAAACTTCGTTGCTTGAAAGAACTAGTTTAGCTAACTGTTGACCGCCTACATTTCCGAGTTTGATTATACATTTAGTTTCTAAAAGAAATTCATATGAAAAGGGTATATAACATGAATGCAGCCAAAGTTAACATTTTTTCTGGTTTTCTCTTTTATATTGTACACTTTTTAAAGCCATTTTACTTTATTCAATTTTATTTTTTTATTTTTTTTTTTATTTTTTATTATTTTTTTTATTTTATTTTATTTTGTTTCATTTTAATTTATTTTATTTTATTTTGCTTAATTTTATTTTGTTTAATTTTATTTTACATTATTTTATTTTATTTTATTTTTTATATTTTTTTTTTTGGTTTTATTTTATTTTCATTTATTTTGTTTTATTTTATTTTTTTTTTTTTATTTTATTTCATTTTATTTTATTTCATTTTATTTCATTTCATTTTATTTTATTTTATTTTTTTTTTATTTTCAGTTCAGCTCCAATTCGTCCCACTGTGCCACGTTAACATATTTCTCTAACTCCTTCTTCGCTCTCCCCATATCTCTCTGTCTCTCTTGACTGCGCACCGCTTCCTTTCAGAGCCAGGAAATAACCGTATTCTTATTTTTCTCCTTCTGCCTTCCACTCCTTCTTGTTGTTCTTCCTCAATACTCATTGAATATCTTGAGTTCATTGAACTAAACGTTTGGCGTCTTCTTCCACTCCTTTTACCTTCCTAACCAAGTCAGTGCCCCACCTCTAGCTTAAATTCGTCTTTGTTTTGACGACAACACTTGCGTATACCCCGCGCCGCACCCATCCACTGCACACATTCTATTTAACTGTATCCATTCAGTTTGTGTTTCATTTTAACTCCACTTCGCTGTTCAAGTCCTTTCTTTGCACTTCAGCGCGCGCTCGCCTTTATTTATGTATCTACTTATGTGCTTATACTAATACTTACTTCAATTTACTTGCATGTCTGCATGTGTGTATGTGTGTGTGTGTGCGTCACGTATATGTGATTACCTTTTGTTAGGAGCAAGACGCTGAAGTCAGCGGGGCGTCGGCAGCACGCAGACATCGTTTTGTATTTTGTCGAGTCTTGACTTCAATTGCGTCGCGTTGCAGCGTTAAGCCGCATATTTTTGTTTTTGTACGCTGGTGTTTTGTGCTTTTGTGGCGCCATGTAAACAATGTTTTAGTATTTTGTTTACAGTTTTAAAGTTCAAAAAGAAGAACTAAGCCAAGTAAGTTCACAAAAAGTAAAAAACAAAAACAACACAAAATATGCTCAGTTGTGTGTCGTCTAGCAGACAACAACAAAAGAAATTAAAAAATGGCCAGCAAGCAAGCGCCTAACGTGCCTACACGTACACAATAGTCGTACATGTGTGCTTCTCTCTGTGTGTGTGTGAGTGGCGAGACTTCAAAATATTTACGGGCTTTGCAAATGTTTTTCCTTTAGACGACTTTGTTGACTTGATTTGTTGTTGTTTTCTAAATGTTTACGTTAACTTTTTAGCTTGGATAATTTGATTTAAATTCTTCATACTCATAGTGTGGCTCCTGCTCACATGTAAGGCAACTTCATTCGGCTTGCCTTGTAGTTGTTAATATGTATGCGTTACATAGTTGTAGGCGCATAAGCTTAAGCAGCAAACAATTTGCTACTGTTTGAACGTTTCGAAATATAAACATAAAAAAAATTGTTTCAATTCTTCACATTTTTTTATATTAATTTTGCTTTCAAAATTAAATTTTCGCTTCAGAACTTTTCGGAAATATCTTCAATTTTCTATAAAATATACTTATATGTAACAAGTTGATCAAGTAAAATTGTACCATTTAACAAAGAAACGATAAGGAACAAACGATTGATATTAACCGTGTCTACGTCTCAGAAGGTCCATCCGTAAAGTCCAATTTTCGATGACTCGTTCGAGAAATTCGAATGGTAACAGGCGAATAACACAAGTGATGTTTCGCTCCAAGGCATGTATCAAAGCAGGACTGTATCCACAGAAAACAGTCTAACGGTGTGATATCACACGATCTTGGCGGTCAATCAACCGGCCCAAAACGTAAATCGGCTCACCGAAGTGTTATCCTAATAAATCAATTGATTGATGCGATGTGTAGGAAGTGATGCCGTCTTATTGAAACCAAATATCGCCGAGATCACGAACTCCAATTTCAGGCATCAAATAGTCGGTTATCATGTTGCGTTAATAGTGGCCATTCACGTGAAGGGTACGTTCTCGCCGGCATAATTTTTGAAGAAATATGTACCGATTATTCCACCGGTCCATAAACCAGACTAATTGTGGCAATTTTGCTTCTTTACATACCCATTGAGCTAGAGGGCCAATAATGAATGCTGGATCTCAAGATGGGTGATGGTGTTGCGAATGGTATGCTCAGAAGGCCGATTATATTGGCCATAAGCAGAGGGAAGTGATTAAACGATTTGTAAACTTTGTTCAGACCTTTCCATGATGAAATGCCAAACCAAAAAGACTAATGAAAAATGTACCTCTACTTGGATCACGGGTTAAGTTTTCTGCTAGGATCATCAAAATCTGTCAAGTTGAACCAGGCCTTGATTTAATATAAAAATATTAATTAAATCTATTTTAGAATTAAATAATTTTTTACTAAAACATCGACCAAGAAATTTCGGAAAATATTATAAAAAATAATCTTTACTTATTCAAATTTACTCTACTTCTATTAACAACTTTTTTTCCTTTGCATTATCTTTACAGGGCAGTCACGGATCCACGCGATGGACGCCGCGTCGCACTCAAAAAGCTTCCAAATGTCTTTCAGTCGCTGGTCTCATCGAAACGAGTTTTCCGTGAATTGAAAATGCTCTGCTTTTTCAAGCATGAAAATGTGAGTACAACAACAAAAATTTTTATTCGACTTAACATTGCTTTATGCGCCCGGCGCATTGAATAACATATCCGTTAATATAACCGGTATGCTATGTGGTTACCCCTAAAATATGCAATGAGATGCTTTATTCATTGCGTTCTACTGAAAAATTGCGTTGCAATGCTTTAAATTTAAATACAACGCAGCCATTATTGAAAAAGTTGAAATTTTGAAAGCGTTGAGCGCAAAAGTGCTGAATACCTTATCCAATCTCTAAACACTGCCGTGAAAATTATGCAAAAAAATTTTCCAAAAAAAATAAAAGTAAATATTTTTATAAAAATCTGCTAAAAAAGTATGGCAGCGCTTGCACTCAGCACTGCAATGTATTGCTACGGCATGCATTTTTAATATGCATATATGTATTTACGAATGTACATGCATAAATAAAATTTCCCGTTATTGTAATTTCAAAACGTTTGCATTGCTGCGCTGCATTTTCTATTTGCGAAAAATGCCAAATGAATTTCGTTTTTCCGACACGCGGCAGCGATAGTACGCTTTATTACTGTGAATGCTATTTATTGTTGTATCTGCAAGCATATATGTTTGTATGCGTGTGCGCGTTTGTTTGCTACAATAGCTCGCAATTTAATACACATTTGCAGCGCAATTCGAAAAGCAGCTCGCATTCATCTTTTCAATTGAATTGTAGACTTTATTTACAATTGCATTGCATATCAATAGGCGCATAAGCTTTTCACATTACACAAAGCGTTTGCTGCTGTTCGTGCATAGCCGCTTACAGCTCGAAATGCACAATTTCAACTCATTCGAGTTATTGAATGCGCTTTTGGCGCAAACACGCAACACATTCCTGTACATATACATATGTATACTACGTGCATACTTCCAATATAGCGTGCGCGCAAACGGAAATGTGTAGATGAGGTGTGCTTAATAACATAAAATTAAAATAACGGTATTGCGTTTCGCGTAGAGTAGTTTCCGAAAAAGTGTAAGGAACATTCTAACTCATTGTTATTGTTTACGCTCAGTTGACAGTTGTGAAGAATCGAGTATATTTAAGAATATGCTCCGAAAATTTTAAGTTGATCCTGTAAATATGTAGCTTGGGAGAGCATAAGTATCGAAGTATTGCAAAGCAATTATCGAAGGCAAAAGATTATTGCCAATAATCTCGATTTTTTAAGCAAGTCTTTTTACAAAAATCGACTCTTTTGGAAAATCGGCCATTTTGTAAAAAGTCAAAATTTTTACTAGACCATCGATTATACCCGCAACTATCCATGGTAATAACATTTTTTTTTTTACTTTTTAGATTCAGCATATTTTTGAACAAAAAAATTTTAGTTAAGAGCTTTAATTTTAATTCGCGCAGAAGCCCAAAATTTATATGAAACGTAAAAGTGAGAAATTTTCAAAATTGCATTTTACTCATAGTGCTCGTATCTTTTCCACTATGCTTGCTTTTATACCTTGAACAGGGTTTATTAAGTTTGTCCACAAGGTTTGTGGCACCCTATAGGAAACGTGGGAGACCCTAAAAGTTATATACATAAATGAACAGCTGAATCGATGAACAGCTGCAGCAAGTGGCACCTGTGGGCAAAAAATTTTGAAACGTTTTTCTAACAAGCTGTAGTTTCATACAAATTTCCTTTCGTAACTCTGCTGAATTGCTTGGATTTCTATCCTCTGGTTGACGGTAGCTTTGCATATGTTTCTAGCGGTATTAATGAATAAGAGATTTATGATAATAGCTAATTCGTTTGCAAAAATTATCGATTATTGTTCATTATCGATAACTAATTTTATTCATATAAGTACATATATATTTGCAGATGCTACCAAATAATCCCAGTCATAACTTTGATTTGTTCGATTAATATGTACTAACAAAAGTTGAGTTTTTTTTAGTTTCCAAGTGGGTATAGCCCGTTAAAAGAAAGGCTTTTTGGTGTCATCATTCCAAACTTAGCTGATTTGATTTTCATCATCAGGAATATTCGAGAATTATTATATATGCAATTCGAGTAAATAACAAGAAAAATCGTTAACTTTGTTTTCACCGAAGCAATCGTAACCTTCACAAATACAAAATGTTCCTTACAAGAACTTGATTCAGACAGTTTATAAGGCAGTTATCCGATCTGAACAATTTCTTCGGAGATTGTACCGTTGCCTTGGGGAAATACATCTTGCGAAATTTCGTGTAGATAACTTTTCAAATGAAAAAGTTTTCCATGCAAGTTCTTTATTCCGATTGTTTAGTTTGTATTCTTTAATGGTCCGATAGCGGCCGTTTCGACACAATTTCTTAGAGAGAAAAGAGCTTGTGCAAAATATGCAGATCGATCGGTATAGATGGACAGACGGCCCGATGTTTCCTTTTAAGTGTTACAAACTCCTTGGCAAATCTTATAAACCCTGTTCAGGGTACAGTACATAAATATATGAATAACAAAATTATGGAAAAATCAATCGGCTCTTTGTGATTGGTCTTGCGAACAGCTTATGAATCTCTTTACTTTCTTCTGTCGTAGACACCACTAATGCGGTTATAGCCGTGTTTACAACGGTGCGCCAGTCCTTCTTCCTTTTCGCTGTTTGGCGCCAATCGAAGATTCCAAATGCAGCCAGGTCCTTCTTCACCTGGTATTTCCAACTTAGTGGTGGCCTTCTTCTGTTTCCCCCGGTGGGTATTGCGTCGAATACTTTCAGAGCTGGAGCGTTTTCATCCATACGTATGACCTAACCAGCGCAACCGCTGTCTCTTGATTCGCTGAACTATGTCAATGTCGCCCTATATATCGTAATTTTTTCCAACGACTTCGGTATTCGCCGCTGCCAATGCGCAAAATACCATAAATCTTCCGCAGAAGACCTTATAATATCTGCATAGATGCAAGGTCCATCGTATCATCCAAAATTTTTCTTTGGAAATAGATAAGATAACACTGCTGCCAGGCGAGAAAATTCAGATGTTTGATAAAATATTTAGAAAATTCAGTATTGCTTTCGAAATACAGGAGGAGTTGACGACAATTTCGGCAATCGCTGTACAGAAATTTGTAATATTCGAGGTCGTCAGCTTGTGTTTGTCAAATGACTGGGGTCCGCTGAACTTTAGTTTTTCCCTGCACTGCTAGTGTGAATGACGAATACGGGCCAGCGGTCTTTCGGGGTCCGGACGGGAATGGTTGTGGGTGTGTTAGACAAGTTCATATTGCTGCTTGACTGATAGACTGTGATGTGGTCGCTAGTTGACTGTCAGCACGCTTACCTAAGGAAAATTGGGTGTGTACGGCAGCAACAGCAACAACGCCACCAACAACAACAATGTGGACTCGTGCAACGCACAAAAGGGAAACAGCAGCAATAAATTGAACAACAACAAACAGTAGTTTAGTGCAAAGCGGATGGGCTGGGCGAGACGTGCAACGGAGACAATCAGGTAGGGCAGGCAGTCTGTCAGTCTTTTTGGAGCCCCCACTCAGCTCAGCAGCAGACAGTAGAGTTTTCGAACGACGCAATCGCATGGGAATGAATTATAAAATTCAATCACATTTTTGAAGGGCTGCTCGCCGGCAAGTTTTGTCAATGTGCAACACAATGTAATTGCATTTGAGCGCCTATGAATGTGAGCTTATATGCGCACACATACACAGCTGCAATTGTATATATGTGTGCATTGCATAATGCTTGTAGAAGGCAAGGGGTCGCTGCCGTTGGTGGCAGTTCAACAGCTGTTGCAAGCAGCAGCCACATTGTTAGTGCTGTTAAATGCGGTTTTATGCTGGAAATTCATTTTGCTGCTCCAACATGCGTTTATGCTCGCATGCATTAGCCTTGCCGGTTGTTTGTTCTTTTCGCTGCTGGCTGCCAGCGTTTTGATTGATTTGTTGAAAAAAATTCATAAATGTATTTTTGTTGTTTTTTGAATTTGTTTTTTTTTTATTTTTTTTTCAACCTTTTTTTTGGTTTCTCTTGTGGTTTGCTGTGTCGGACAAGGTTGATTGCACTCAGGGCTCAGCGCTTGGCTCAATTAAACAGTTGGCGCAGCGGAAAAAGCTTCAAGGCAACACACACACAAACTCTAGCTCCAAAACACACTCTCTCTCGTACACATGCTTGTATGTGTATTTAACTGAACATTTATCATCAAATGCGCTGGCTGTCTGTCGAACAGGAAATGCAATAAAATGAATGATTTAAATCCACTAATTTATTTTGAAGGGTTTTTAGCTCTGAATACATTCAGCGCACTGAATGCCACATAAAATTGTATTAATTGCTTGTAATTCGAAAAGCAAAGACAAAACTATGTTGTGACCACATTAAATATTAGACACTAATTACTAAGAACTTTCCATTCGAATGGATGTAAGGCGTGACTTGTGGAAGGGTGTGTGGCACGAGTATGAAAATGTACAACTTTTTTGTGTTTTCTATTACCCTTTCCCCTTCTGCAAGAAGCATTATTTTTCCTCAAAGTAAAAATGTTTTTTATTTACCTGTGTTTTATACAACAAACTTCAGCAATCCGGATCTGCAGCAGCAAATTTAAGTATATTTCAAGTTTTAGTACTAATGTGAAAACCCAAAATAATTTTGGTTCTTCTTCGTAATACACCTTCGTAGAAGCCCCTCCTGATTTGCCAAGAACTCGGACAGTCATTTTTCACAAGCCTCTTATGAGTTCAACTTTACTCCAACAAGGGTGTTCGCCATGGACAGGAACAGGTGGTAACCACTTGGCGCTATGTTTCGGCTATATGGTGAATGCGATAAAACCTACCATCCGAGTTCTCGTAGCTTCTGACGAGTCATCAACGAAGTGTGTGGTCTGGCGTTGTCCTGGAGGAATACTACACCATTCCTGTTGGCCAATTCTGGCCGCTTCTGGTCGATCGCCTGCTTCAAGCGGTCCAGTTGTTCGCAGTAGATGGTAGAAGTAAGCGTCTGGCCATATGAGAGCAGCTCATAGTGGATTATTCCCTTCAAAGCCCACCAAACACACAGCAAAATCTTCCTGACCGTCAATGTCGGCTTGCCCACTGTTTGGGACGATTCAGCGGCCAAAATCTATACATATATGCTTCGAACGTTTTTTTTTAATAAAACGTTTAAGTTTTTACATAAAACAATTTTTTTTTTTGCCATTTGGCCGCAACTGTGAGGAAAATGGCATTACTCAATAGCTGTAAATTAGGAAATGGCCAACAAAAAAAATAAATAACAATCAACGGTGAATAGTAAATAATAATAAAAATAGTTCATTACGTTGCGGCCGTAAAAGTAATCAACATCCGTTAGACCTGCAGGTTCGTAAACAGGTCAGGTCTTAATCGATGAGTGCTTAAAAATAATACAAACCCAACACACACACGCGCAAATACATAAAAACAAAGCGTAAACTTACGTGCATGCAACACAGATAGTAAAATACAAAAATATGTGAAGAACAACAACAACAAATAACGAATTGTGTTTCAGCCGTAAGTTGCAGCAACCTGTGCGATTCCATATATAGTATTTGCAGCCAGCCACTGTGTAAAAGCTGGCGCATGTATGAATGGCCGCATTATACACCGCACACACACACGCACGCATACACATGCACGTACAAAGCTATTAATGTAGAAATTTATGTATATCCGTGCTGCCACCTTTCACACAGCGCGCCGAACAGAACACTTGCCACAATGCTGTTGCGGCGGCTGTTGTTGTTGCTGCACTCGTTGTACGTTGTTGTTACAATCGTCGAATGTTGCTGTTGTTGTCGTACTTTAGTTGTTTTGCTGCACTAGTGCCGCAAGTTCGCCACTAAATTGTTGGTATTGTTGTTGTTGTTATTTTTGTACTTATTGCTTTTGTTTTTGTTCTTGCTTTGGTTGCGCGCTCATCTTTATGCAGCACAGCAAATCCAATGGGAAGCGCCATTCTGCATGCAAATGTATTTGGCTTTTCATTTTGTGTTCTCTGCTCCTCACTTTGTTATTTATTTCACTTTTTTAAATGCCATTTTTGTTGTTTTTGTTGAAATTTTTCGTTTTTTGGTTCTGTCTGCCGCACGTATTGGCTTTTTGCTGCTGCATGCATACTTCGACATCAATATACATATGTATGTATGTATGTTTCTTATTTGTTGTTGTTGCTGTTGTTGTTGCTATATTGTTTTACTTCATTACGACGAGCTGAGGTGAGAGTGTGTGATTTATGTTGAATTGTTTTGCTGCGAATTGAAAATTCCTTTATCAAATTGGCTCGACGGCAGCGAAGTTTACTGGACTCTGCTCGGCATGGCATTGGCATATGTATGTATGTTTGTAAATATTGTGTACTTTGCTATCTGATTGGCATTTCTTTAAATACTCTGATACTCTGTTCATTCAGAACAGTTTTAAAATGGCCTAAAACGATTTGTTTTAGTTCATAAGTATTTGTGACTTTATTCGAACCAAAGACTGATGCTTAAGGCGGTTAGCTAAAGTCGCCAAAAAAGTAAATATGATGGCTTAATGTTGATGCGAAGTTTTCTCAAGTGGAAAAGGGATTTTTTTCATAATTTTGAATCAAAATCTTACGTTATTATGTGAAGCAACTAGTACAAATAGGTATTATTTTCCCTGAGCTAAACTATTTGGAACGATTTTTTTTTTTAATCTAGCATGCCATTTTTTGGTAATTATTTGGTCAATAAAATTTCAATATATCTACAACAACAAAATAAATTTTAAAATATATGCATATACATATATTAGTATAACCAATAGGGATAGTTTTTTTTGTGGTTTAATACGTAACCGCTAAAATGTTACAGGAATATTTTAGACCTGGCAGAATATACTTAAATTCTAATCGTCGGACATGCTTTATTCCGACCATATTCTTCTAAGAAGCTGATGCATGCTCCTTATCAGTTCTTCGCGCCATATTTGAACACTTCGGGTGGCAAATAATCGCCTTCCCTCGCTTCATTCTTCTTCAGACGAATAATTGATATTCGAACTTCTTCATGGTCGTGCAATAGAATGTTTACTCCATCGTCATTGATTGGGTAATCGAGTTCACTACCAAACAGTTCCCTCCATAATTTCATTATTCTCTGGTCATCAGTCACTAGCTCACCACTCGGCGTTCTACAAGAGTATGCCTCTGTTGAAGCTTTCTATTAGTCGGCGCATATTTTTATAGAATTTTCGAGCTTTACCTCAACTTTCTTTGTTGTCTCACGTGCTGTGGTCGATTGTAACGTTGCGTAGGTAGTCTGCCGTCTCAGAGTTCCCTTATACCGAGTTGCTGAAGAGTGTCCTCAAAGAGTAGGAGCACAAGTAGAGCAGAAAATCGTTCGACTGTCTATTGTGATATCAACTTCTCGAACCTTCCTTGTGTTTGTTGACGTGCGTTTTTGGACCCTATAACAAGATAGTGGTCGTCTAAAACACTAGTGACATGTCTTCCGTCTATCACACATAAATCTGCCGAATACGGTGGTTGAGGCACGATATTAGTTGAAAATTTGGCAAAAAACTCACGAAGAATCGATGCAGTATGCGACGGTGCATTATTTTGGTGCAAAAACTAAGAGTTGTCGGTCCATAATTCCGGCCTCTTTTTACGCATAGCTTCGCGCAAACGACGTTGTCATGCGTCAAATAGTATTTTTTGTTGACAGTTTGCCCCGATCGGAAGGAATTCGAAGTGCTCCACACCTCGATAATCGAAAAACATAACCTTCATTTTTGACTGCTAACTTTTGGCGAGACATTCGACCGATTGAGCTTCTGTTTCGGGGTCGTAAGCATAGATCCAAAACTTATCGCCAGAAATAATACTTTTCATAACATTTTGGTAGTCGGAAAGCATTGTTGCACAGTCGTTAACGCGACGCTGTTTTTCGAAAAAAATTAGTTGATGTTGTTGGCCGTGGTTTGCCGTTAACGTGTTCTCGATCCTTTTTATTTCTTTGAAACGTCCATAAAAGTAACAGCCCACAATAAAGTACTTAAAAAGTAAAAATATGAGCATAATCCACCTTTGTACGGTGCATAACATTTTTCAATCAAGCCTTTATGCAAAATGCTATTCAGGGGTCAAACTCGAGTACTTCAGCCAAATAATAAATACAACTTATATACTTTCCAGATTAACTCACTTTTCAAATACAAAAACACATTTTTTTTACTAAGCAAATGCATTCGCAAACATTCGTAGTTTAAGCAAACAACAATAACACTTCATTCAAAGAATAACAGCAATCATGCAACAAAATTGCATTTCATTATGCGAAGTCTCACAATTGTGCCCCCACTGCTTGGTCAACTGTCGAATGTGGTGACCAGCTAGCCCCAGCTGCACAAACTCACTTACTCTCCTACATACACACGCGCACAAAACACAATAGGCGAATGTTGGTAGTAAGTGAGAATATTTGCATTACAAACATGATTACCCAATAATGTGACTGCAACCGCGAAACCACCACGAATCCACCGCCCACGCACACACACACACACAAAGGCATACACTGTCCAATGCTTTGTTGCAATTAGGTGCATTTGTGCGGAAAATAATGGCAGTGGCCCGCAAAACTGCTCGCCTCCCAAGCATTTGGAACGTTTTCAGCAATTCATTTCCACTTTTTTGCTTTTTTCTTTTGTTACACACTTCGTGTTGGGCGCCAGCAACATTTCAAACGGCGCTTTTAGCCTAATTCGCACTCGCGTATAACGGTATATTCGATTGCTGTGCCAAATTTTATTGCTGCAACTTTGTATGCTGTTGGCAGGGATCAGCGGCAGGCCAACGAGGGGGCAACTGGCGCTCGACACGTGCTCCTATTGATTGACCCAAAAACGGAAAAACCAAAACTTCAAAAAAAAAAAAAATGCATGAAAAAATGCCAACTGATTTTCACTTATTTCTGATCGCGAGATATTTTTTAATAAAAATGTAAAATTTTCGCGAAATCGGCAAATTACAAAGTAAACAAATGTCGCGCGCTGCCTGCGGTTTCCGTTGGCGGCAAAAACAAATATTAATAAAAGCCGATTCGTTGCATGTTGTCAACGTTTTTGACGCAACAATTTTCGTGCACTTAAATTACAAACCGAGCATAAACACAGCAAAGGACCAGCGACAAACACGGAAAGCGCACACAAAGCGAAACGGCGAAATTGAAATTTGCGCACCGAGCGTGTTGCACGTGCGGCACATGCAAATGCAACAGCCACTACACTTGGACTCGCACTTTGTATGTATGGTAGTGTGTGTGTATTAGGGTGGGTAAAAAAATAAAAGAAATTACAAGAGAACATATTTGTAGAGCAGTAAAGTTGCCATAAAACGCACAAAACTCGACCTTTAAAGGGTGATCCATTTCGAAGTCCCCCACTTTTTTAAAGAAAACATACAGACACATCAAATTCAATGATAAATCATACGAAAGAACATGCTTTGGTATTTATTTTTTGAGGATTATGGCTTTTAAATATTGATCGCGGCTACATCGCTCCGTTGAGTCTAATTTTCGATGACTCGTTTGAGCATTTCGTCTAGTAACTGGCGTGATATTTTGATCTAAGGCTTAAATCGAAGCGGGATTGGACGTATAGACTTTAGACTTTACATATCACAGAAAAAAGTATGACGGTATGATATCACACAATCTTAGTGATCAATCGACCAGCCCAAAATGTAAAATTATCTGCTCAATAAATCCATTGATTGATGCGCTGTGTGGGAAGTGGCGCTGTCTTGTTGAAACCAAATGTCGCCGAGATCACGAGCTTCAATATCAGACATCAAATAGTCGGTTATCATGGCGCGATAACAGTCGCCATTGATGATTACATTATCACCACCTTCATTTTTGAAGAAATGTGAACGGATTATTCTTATAGATTATATTAAAGGCCATTGAGCCAGCAATGGGTTTCATCTCTGAACAAATTTGGATCGAAATCGTCGGATCTTCTTGGAACTTTCCAAGAGCCCATAGAGCGAAGCGATGACGCTGGGAAAGGTCAAGTGGCTTCAGTTCTTGCACAAGCTACATTTTACATTTTATACGCTCTCAATTTAAGGTCTCGACAATACTGGACAAAAATGACATGACAGCTTGTTACCTGTCAGACTATTAAAAAAGTACCTCTTTTTGGATTACCCGTTAAAATGATTATATTTTTCATTTGCTTACAATTAAGGACTCACACTTGTAGCGACTTTCTTAGAAGCGTCTAAGAACCTAAGAGTACCAAGCGAAAAATAAATTCATTTTTTTACCCACCCTAGTGTCTGCACTTTTTTCAAAAATACGCCTGCTTTTAATATTGCAATGCTTTTGGTCCGTGATAGCTGTTCATTACACTTTGACGTTTTGCTCCCCTAGCAGCTACCCCCCTCTTCCCTCACCTCAGTCTTTGCTGCCTTTGTTGCAAGCACTTACACATATATTCTGCCTCTTTACATGCATTTCATTGACACCAAATTAATTGTCTGTGTGGCATGCAACATTGAACGCTTTGCAACACTTCAACCACGCAACCCCCCCTTCTGCACAACTCGATCAAATGTCGATTATTTTGTGCAATTGCGCACTGTCATTACAACAGTTTGTCAATGTAATTGTTGCCATTGTTATTGTAATAAATTTAATCGCAGCTGTTTGCATTTTAAAAATCTACAATTTTATTGTCGTGATTTTTTATGTGAATTTATATATGTTATGTGTCCGCTGTCGCATTCATCAATATTCATTGTTCACCACGGCTGAGTGGTGTGTCCGATTTGACATTTGATTGGCAATACAGTTATTACACGGGCTTTTACACATATGTGTATGTTAGTATGTAGTCGTAAGTGACTCAATCAATTGTCGGTTGATTTGGTTAAATAATTTTAAATAATTATATAATAATGAGTTAATTTAGTTAAAGCAAAATTATATTTTTGAAAGTGGCTCTCTAATAAGGAGGAGGCTTCGAGTAGAGCCAAAATCCAATATAATAAAAATATTTAAAAACTTTTCTCTTACGACTTCGTTTGGTACCGATTGCAAGCAACTATTTCTTAGATCGAAATGTGGTTTATAACCGTTGCAAAATAGCTTTCTGATTCTTTTTCTCAAGAACTCGTTATTTTTAGACCGTTAAAACCCGTTACTAAGTCTAAAATAATAGAAAATGCCGACGATTTGTCAGCCAACAACGATTTATATCTAAAAAAAAATCTTCTCAAATGAGCGCCATTCGTCACTAATAACCAACAGAATTGTTGCTATTGAGTGAGTAAAATACTCGTATGGCTCAGGAAAATCAATTGCATCCCCAAAAATTTATGATTGGTGTGGATCATGATATAGCGGGCCTAATTTTTTTTTCGAAATGAAGCAGCAAATCCCATTACCACCAATAGCGAGCGTTATAACACGCTGTTAAACGACTTTTTTTTTATCTGGAATTTGATAAAATCGACGCGGACCAACAAAGAAAACGATTTCGCATCGAAACAAGGACAAAGTGCTTGCAAAGTTTGACACCTTATTAATTTCATGAAATGGCCCAGTCAAAAGGCGGCCAAGATCTCGTGATTTAACGCCTCTAGAGTTTTTTCTTTTTGAGTATGCTAAATCAACGGTTTACGCCAATGACCCAGCAACGTTAGAGGAGTTTCAAGGCTTTTATATTTTAGACCCCTTATATTTCCGTCAAACAAAAATTTTCGAGTTTCTTTTGACGTACTCTGCATGCTGATTTTTGCTAATTCTTACGAGGACTTTAAGGTAATTGAGCCTTTATACTCCGTATATATTTAAGAATTTCATTGAAATCGGTGCAGAGCAGTTCTGAGATATGGTTTTTGGATCCATAAGTGGGCGACGGCCAATCAAAAGAACCCATTTCAATTTTTTTTTAAAACTGGTGCAGCTTTCCTTCTGCCATGTCTTCTGTAAAATTTAGTGGTTTCTGACGTTTTTTGTTAGTCGGTAACGCACTTTTAGTGATTTTCAACATAACCTTTGTATGGAGGTGGGCGTGGTTATTATCCGATTTCTTCCATTTTTGAACTGTATATGGAAATGCCTCAAAACGGTTTAACATCGAAACAAGGACACATTGTTGCAAAGTTTGACACCTTATTAATTTCATGAAATGGCCCAGTCAAAAGGCGGCCAAGATCTCATGATTTAACGCCTCTAGAGTTTATTCTTTTTGAGTATGCTAAGTCAACGGTTTACGCCAACGACCCAGCAACGTTAGAGGAGTTTCAAGGCATTTATATTTTAGACCCCTTATATTTCCGTCAAACGAAACGAGTTACTTTTGACGTGCCCTCCATGCTGATTTTTGCTAATTCTTACGAGGATTTTAAGGTAATTGAGCCTTTATACTCCATATATGTATAAAATGAAAATTGTTTTACAACTACGAAACTATTGTTAAGCTTCTTATGAAGAAACTATTAAACGAATCACTTTTTCCTAAATTCGATAGGATCTTAACTGTGTGAGAGGCAAGAATCAGAAGAAGATAATTTCAAATTTATTTTTTTTAACGAAATTACTTTCACAGTTTCACGCATTCAACAAAACAGAGGGCATCAAAATCGGTCTGGACGTTCTTGAGTTATAAAGAGTATAAGTAGACTTTGTTTTATTGACTATACTTATTTATTTAGGTACATACATACATATGTATACACAGAACTGCTTTGAGAAAGAAATATTTTATTAGTTAAACTCTAACTAGCTGAAGACAAAGAACACGGATTTTCAGGAAGTGAGAAAAAACTCAAAAAAGTTGTAAAATAGTTACAAACTAATATAAGCTTGTATGTACATATGTTATATATATATATGTACGTGGTCTAAAAAAACTTTGTTGGCGCACAAAAGAATCTAAAGAGGTGTACACAGAGGGTTGCCAACTAAATTTGAAAACAAAAAGCATGTAAGTGTACAAGTCAACCAATCAGTTATGAGTTGGCGCGATAAGAGGACGAGCGATATACATGTGTATATAAGTAGATATGTGAATAAATATTTCGAACAGTCACTCTTGGCGCTTGAAGCAGAGCTGTAGAGTTGTAACTATGTACACTTGTGTTTGTGCAGAAAAAACATATTTTTTCCTTACTTCTACTAATTTGAATAAAACCGAACTGGGCGTAACTAAACATGAGAGGCAGACGACCCAACAAAATGCACAACAAAGTTATTTACAATAAAATCCAAATACGTATAGATACAATTATAAATATACAGCCTTACATAGTTACATATTTATGGCTCACGAAGTTTGACTGTGCCGTTTTAGCTGACCAAACGTCGCCATGACCTATCAATAACAACAAACTGGCAAGCAAGTCATTCAACTAACTAACTGTCCACCACTCGTTTTGCGCCGCTTCGTGTCGTTCGTTTGCCCTTCGCTTGCAAAAAGTTTACTGATTTTTGCACGCTAACAAAAAGTTAACCGAGCATGCACGGGTACCGTACAAATATGCAGACTTAATTAACCTTTTTTGTGACCCCCTAACACATAAGACGCAAGGTGACGGAGTGACGTACGGTAAAGTGGTCAAAACGAGATGAGGAGAGAAAATGGCGTAGAGGGAGTGTGTTTAAGTTGGAGTGTGGTGTGAAGAAGAGGAGTGAAGTAATTTTAAAAACAAGTGGAGTTCGTAGTAAAATGTTAGGAAACAGGTTGTATGTTGAGGCAGGTAACTAGAAGTAGGCACCTTATGTCGTCTTAATATGTAAAGTATGTCTAAATTAAGCGTGTGTGCAATGTGAGGTGTCACCTCAATCCTAAGAAACAATTACAAAACTAGTGACAAGGCTTGTAACATGCGTTGTTATGAGTCTGTCAATATTTCTTCAGCGGAAACTTGTATGTGGCAATTCGGCTACAAGACATTCAGTGTAAAGATCCTACTCTGCTTATTTTCATCTTTTGTTGCTTAAATTAAGCTTAAAAACTCACCTTTCCAACACTACATGGTATGACACAATGTGATTGGTAGCACTGGAGATATACGACTGACACAACAACTATTGACAAAATACGAAAATACTTTTTCGACTACCCAATATATAAATGCCAATGAGTGCTATACTATATAATAAAAATATTAGATGCGTCTGCGATATCTCATAGGAAACTAACGGAAGAATAAATTATATTTATATTTTTTTTTATATTTTGCCTGTCTGCGCCTGCAAATGCCAACAATGACATCTATTTGTAGCAACGAAAAAGCAGAAATAAATAACTTTTTAAGCCATCCTCAGCATTTGCCATTTGTTGTTTGTACTTTGATGACATTTTAGTTGTTGGTTCTGCTATTTTAATGTTTTTGCCTTTGCTGTTTTAGTTATTTTTCATTTGTTTTTATTGTTGTTGGTATGTTAGTGATGGTGTTGTTGACAAAACTTTGTGTTCTTCTCAAGGACTTTTCGGTTTAAATCTCTCACTAAAATCAAAACTCCATGCGCGCTGACACCGTAAGCGACCGTCGGTCCGTTTGTCCGTCTAGTACGTACCTACATACATATGTACATATATAAACATATATGAATATACATGCAGGTACATATGTACTATGTACATTAGCTACTATAAATATGTATTATATCATTTTGTTGCCACTGCATGTTTGGCCAATTGCTCGCGACACTTTTAGTTGTTTTTGTTAGTTTGTGTTTTAAGTATAACATACGTTGGCGCATATTATTTACTACATATAAGTATGTATGTATGTAGTCTGTCTGATTTGGTGTTAAGAAGAGTTGGCTCCGAGTTAGCATATACTTGTATTGCCCGTGTCATCAAATTTGTTTCACAACTACCATCTTAGGTGGCTTATGACAAGCACTAAAGGTTAGTAGCAGAAAATACTCACCTGCTTGCCTAACATTATGTTGCTCAACGTTATGTGAGTATAACATTCTTTTAACATACACAGGTAATGTAAGTTCATTTGAATGTTAGTTGGCTCTGTTCGTGGAAGTTGTTGTTACAAGTGCTTTATATGTACACAGAATTATGAAAAAACTTTTGCCGTGAGAAGCAAGCACACTACTTCATGGAATTTCCTGCTAAATTTTCACATTTTCGTAAAAACAACAAATACTCGACTTTGTAAAATGTTGTTTACACAAAACATCTAATTTGCATTTTCTCAAAAAACCAAATTTGTTTTATTTAAGCCTCCTATTATCAACTATTTTCCAGGAAGGCCATGAAAGATATGTTTAGGGAACTTTATTATGTGTATATAAAATTTAATGTTAATTAGTGTATATTGCAGTGATTGGAAACGATGAGGGGTCAGACGTTAAGTGTTTGTGGAATGCACGATAGAAGTAGAATATTCTAAAATTCGCACTCTTGAAAAATATCGCAAAAATAATGTTTCAATGTTATACAAAAGCCCGATCTTTGATCACCCATCTAACCTAACCTAAACTATGTAAAAATACCACAAAAGTCATTTTGGGATGGTTTGTGCCTTATTTTCGCATATCGGATATACCACACTTTTCTCACAGTAATACAAGTATTTTTCTGTTAATATTACGGGTGATTTTTTATTGAGGTTAGGATTTTCATGCATTAGATTTGACAGATCACGTGGGATTTCAGACATGGTGTCAAAGAGAAAGATGCTCAGTAGCTTTGACATTTCATCAGTGAATAGACTTACTAACGAGCAACGCTTGCAAATCATTGATTTTATTACCAAAATCAGTGTTCGGTTCGAAATGTGAAAATCCGCCTTTTTATCGACAAAGATTTTGTTCAGCGATGAGGCTCATTTCTGGTTGAATGGCTACGTAAATAAGCCAAAATTGCGCATTTGGGGTGAAAGAAGCAACCAGTTTTGAAGCCGTTCAAGAAACTGCCCATGCATCCCGAAAAATGCACTGTTTGGTGTGGTTTGTACGCTGGTGGAATCATTGGACCGTATTTTTTCAAAGATGCTGTTTGGACGCAACGTTACGGTGAATGGCGATCGCTATCGTTCGATGCTAACAAAACTTTTTGTTGCCAAAAATGGAAGAACTGAATTGGTTGACATGTGGTTTCAACAAGATGGCGATACATGCCACACACATCGCGATTATTAATGGCCATTTTGAGGGAAAACTTCGGACAACAATTCATCTCAAGAAAATGGACCCGTAAGTTGGCCACCAAGATCATGCGATTTAACGCCTTTAGACTATTTTTTGTGGGGCTACGTCAAGTCTAAAGTCTACAGAAATAAGCCAGCAACTATTCCAGCTTTGGAAGACAACATTTCCGAAGAAATTCGGGCTATTCCGGCCGAAATGCTCGAAAAAGTTGCCCAATTGGACTTTCCGAATGGACCACCTAAGACGCAGCCGCGGTCAACATTTAAATGAAATTATCTTCAAAAAGTAAATGTCATGAACCAATCTAGCGTTTCAAATAAAGAAAACGATGAGATTTTGCAAATTTTATGCGTTTTTTTTTAAAAAAAAGTTATCAAGATCTTAAAAAATCACCCTTTATTACTGTCGGTTATATTAAGAATTACTTTTCACTTTTTGATTCAAAATAAAAATAATGATGTTTCAATTTTTCACAAAATTTTTTAGGTTTAGTGAAAAAGGTATTAATAGACATATTGTTGTAGACTTTTTTTTATTGACGAAGTGATTCAGTCAGAAAGAAGCCTCATCGCTGAAGATGATTTCTCGATGAAAAGCCGGAGCTATGCCATATAAGTTTTTTCTATAGAACTCGTAATTTTGCGGGATTTCGAGATAAACTGTTTTTGATCCTTAAAAAATCTACCACGTCTTCGCCTTCTTCTTCACGACCTCGGATCGCGCGGACATTATTTTTTCTTTATATTTTGTTATTTTATCTTTCGTTTCCAGATTGAGACCCGATCTGCTATGAATTTCTTTCACTTTTTGCACTGCTCTAATACCGTCCTAATTGCAAAATGACAATCATAACTACATATTCGAATAGTTAATAATGAAAATTTTTTAAAAGACTTACAAATAGCAAGAAAAATATAAACGAGTTTGTCATCCTCTCATATCTCACCAGATATGTCGTAATCGTCTTCCACAAATTTCTAAAAAAAATTTAGCTAATTTTCATCATATTTCTAGCATTAGTTCATCAGCAAACTGAGCAACTGCTTAGAAACCAAACCAATTGACATTTAGATTCAAATTTTAAACTCATGCCACATATGTATGTTTAAACTTTATAACCTTGAATTCTTGAGAAAACCAAAAAAGAAAAAAAAAATATGTTGCCATATATTTATACAAATGCATGTCTAAGCGTACTCGTAACATTATTGCATTAAATAAAATATACACATATCGGTCGGTGTTAGTATGTGTCAAGGTGCAGGCGATTGTGCGCATGCGCAACTGAGCAATTTAGCAATTGCGTACAAGAATTCACGGCTAAGGCGCATCTAGTGCGAATTTTTATTATTATTATATTTTATTATTTTTATATTTTTCTAACATATAATAAGTATAATGTGCATCTATGTATATATTATGCTTCAAGTTATTTACAAACTCACGTATACTAAGAACTTTTTAGTTAAATTGCTTGTTCTGATTATGAAATATGAGAATATGCTATTGGTCTAAACTTTAAATGTGCGTATAATATACATACACATACTACATATAAACAATCAGTGTGACGAGCTGAGTCGGTTTAGGTATGAACGTACATACATACATATGCATATAGGGGTGTAAACCCGAAACCGTCTCTCAGTTTTTGAGATATCGATCTGAAATTTTGCACACGTCCTTTTGGCCCTAAGAAGTTACTTTTTTGTCGGAACCGCGAATATCGGATCACTATAGCATATAGCTGGCATATTAACTGAACGATCGAAATCAAGTTATTGTAGGAATCATTTGCATTTGTGAAGGGTAGTTTAGCTTCGATGCAACTGAAGTTTACGTTTTTATTTTGTTGTTATTTTTTTAATATTATATTTATTAAAAAAATTCTGTTTATTTTAAAACGATTATTACTATTATCTTTTAATATTTGTACTTATTTTATCTGTATATCTTTTTTTGTGACCACTTGTTTGTTAAACACTGCACTTTAAAACCCAAAACCCAAATATTTAAAAGGATCGGCAATTATTTTGCATACAAACACATGCAAACTTGCAACATCATGCCATGCGAGATGCACTGTCGGCACCTTTTGTAGCTGCTGTTGCCGCAAATATTATTATTATTTTACACATATACATACATACACACATACATATGTGTACATCCTACTTACATATACATATATATATACATACATATACTCGCTCTTTTTTGTCGCCCATACGTTGCAACTAAAAATTTGTTGAGTCACCAAATTACACGCCACCAGGTGAGCCGTTTTTTTATTGTTGTGCGAACAGCTTTAAGTGCCTGCGCTCATTCCAGCCGTTAGCCACAAGTAAGTTTACACAAAAACCCCAGTAGCCAACAACAAAGAAATGCTTATGCGTTGCAGTTGCACATTCTTCTTAAGCAGAGTCCGCAACATTTGAAGTTTCGCATGTGCGCGCAACATTACAGCATAACGATGGTGTTTTTTCAACACATTTAGTAGAACAGGGTTGTTAATGTTTGAAAAATATTTTAGAAAAAATCTAGCAAAAAATTAAGTTAAAGCACATAAAATTTATAATTTTTGCAACATTATTTCATATTCTAACAACGATTGCTTAACTACTCAACTGGTTAACTAATACCGAAGTGGTGTTTATTTCTTACTAGTCCTTTATTATACGTTTTGTAACCAGTTCTCAACTATTCATTTTGTAACGAATTTCAATTCTAAACTAGACACCTTATAAGCAGTCCTCAGCTAATTAATATGCTTAAAAATTTTGAATTCATTAATCTCCCATTGAGGAAAGAGTTGCCAAGTCTAACAAATTTGAAAACTTTTTCAAAGAATAAAATAAATATATATATATTTGATCAAATAGCGGCATTTAAAAACTAATCCAAACTGTTTCATGTTTACTAGTCCCAACCCAGTCGCTTTATAACCAGCTTTGAACTAGTAAATTCGCAAGTAATTTAATTTTGAACTAGATATTTATAGATAGTTCTCAACGAGTCACTTTTCTAAGTTTATATTTTGAACTCGTTCAATTCCAACTAGTTATGAACTAGTTACTTTGCACTAGTGAAATTTCAAGTAGTTTTGAACTAGTTACTTTGCACTATTTTAATTCCAACTAGTTATGAACTAGTTACTTTGCACTAGTGCAATTTCAAGTAGTTTCGAACCAGCCGCTTTACAACCAGTTTTCAACACGATAAATATGTACTTAAACTATGTACTAGTTTAATTCCAACTAGTTCTGAACTATACTGTTTTTAGCCAGTTATCAAACAGTTTAAACCAAATCATCACCATTATAATCCTTTAAATATCTATATGGGGCAACTCTGCATATTATGCATCCACATGTCTACATTTCCCTACTCCCCGAGTCAATATACTCATAAAAAATAGAAAAGCCGCTTAATAGTCGTAACTAAAGGTATGCAACATGCATTATTTCTGCTGAGTATAGTTTACAAAACTTCCTGACGTATGAAAAAGAAGTGAGCAACAACAACGACAAACGCGAAGCACCAAAACCACACACGCGCATACACACATACACGGACTCATGTGGGTATTACGCGCTACGCCAGTCGAGCAAAAAATTATGTCTAACATTAACTCCTTTATGGCTTTGCGGGCATTCGCACTTACACACACACACATACACGCATGTGGTTGCACAGAGTTGCATTAAAGTTTGCTTATAACAGCAAAATTGTGTGTGTATGTGTGTGTGTGTGTGTGAAAGTGCATTTATTTGGTTTGTTCGCACTGCTGGCTTTATCCTTAGGTTTTACGTTGCCTTCGGCTGTGTAGTGCTTCCTCTTCTTCTGCCACTACCACTACAACTACAACAACTGCAACGAGGCTTAATTGTTGCTCAACACCTCGGCTGCGTGCGAATTGTGTTGCTGCCGTTTGCGTTTTTATCCGTTTAAACATAATTGCTCTTTTCATTGTTTTACGTTTTCGCCGTCGAATGCCTTCTCTTCTTCTGCTTCTTCTTGGTTGCCTGTTCTTGTTCTAGTTTTCTGCTTGTTTTCGCCTTACATGCAACATTTAACAATGCTACTTTTGCTGGTTACATGCAAGTAACTCTATGTGTATGTGTATGTGCATGTAAACGGCCCTGCGGCATTAACTTTTTGCACTGATGTATGTTTACTTTAGAGTTGAAATTAAAACTGGTAGAGTAAAATTATATTTTAAAAGGCTAAATGGCGTTTCGAAGGCTGATGAATTATGTTACAGAGTTTTGAATTTAAATCTTGATCTCAATACAGTAGCTCCAAAAGGGTGTCAATGTTTTTTTTTTGCCTTCAAAAAATCTCCACCAGATGAAATACACTTATGCCAACGATTTTTGCAGTCCTGAAATCACTTTTCATAAGCATTCTTTGGGATAACCTTCAGCTCCTTCAGCGAATTTTGTTTTATCTCGTCGATAAACTGAAAACGGGTTCCATTCCGATAATAATTGACTTGTTTGCATGTCAAACTCATAAACCCCTGTCTCGTCGGCAGCTATAAAGCTCTATATGATTGTGGAATCGGAACGCTCACGATCAAGCTTTTGCAAAGATACCTGTTTATGATACTCTTAATAAAAAACTTCAGCTTTATCAGGACAAGTCGAACAAGAAGGCGTTTCATAACCAAATATCCACCAAAATCATTCGAATGGACTCGCGTGTGATGTTGACCTCTCTTGCCATTCTTCCTCCCCATCGATTTTCAGGCACCATACCCTTCATTTTTTTTTTAATATATTTTCATCAGTTGAAAAAAAAAAATATCCCTCAGTAAAGACTTCGAGCAACTTTTCTTAAAGATATATGAAAATATGGCGAATAAAGTCCACCCTAATCAGTCATGCAATGTATTGGAATAGTGAATTGATCAATTCTGTAAACGAAATTTGTTTCCCATTTGAGCGATTATTTTCGATGTGTCACAATTTCTACGTGTCGTTGCGATGTGTTGGAATTTTTGCTAGAGTTCTACCGAATGGAGCTATCAAAGAGATGGAATACAAACTTTGATCTATTTTTTATACCATCCGTAAGCAGAAATTTCATCCAACATAAAGCCTACTGACTGCTTAAAAATATGTGATATTTTATTAACTTATTTCTTTAGGGATCATAGTTTTACCGAAAATCGAGTTAAAACCCTAAAAATTGAGTTACGCGCTACCTTTACCTCTTGCCGACCTCGGATAGCTCCTAAATTATTTTACTTTCATTTTTCATTTTATTTTTCGTTTTCAATGGATTTCAACTGAATCTTTTTACCATTTTCAAAGGGCTTGCACTGGTCTAAATATTTTTTTAAGAAAAATAAAAAAGGTTTGAAAATTTTCAAAGACTAAATACAGTTTTTAAATTAAAAAATTTTAATTTCCCTGAACTTAAAAAAAAATAATAACTAGTTCTCAATACAGTCTAACTTTCGTTAGAAAATATCTTCTTCTCCTTTATTGGCGTATGCGGTTATAGCCGAGTTTGAAGATATTTGGTTCAAAAATATAACTGTACTATATAATGTATATACAAGTTCCATTCTGCTACCCCAATTACCGTTTGGACTTGCGCAATATTGCCAGACCGCAAAGCAAACTTTAAAACTAGCAAACAACTGCTTGAACTAAATAAAATTTAAAACAACCATTGTGTGGGAGTTCAAGAACTGCAAGGAAACTGTTGAACTACGACAATGGACTTCGGTTAAAGCGAGAGAAGTGTAATATCAAAAGCTTCCAAATAAATAAAATAATATAAAATGAGTGTGGCAAAACGAAATTGTACGAAAATAGCGCCAAGCAGCCACCGATGGATAATGTTGCGGCAATCAGGCAGCCAGTGGCCAGTCGGCGGCTCATTGTTCTTTTACTTGCTGGCGCTGCTGTTTGCTTGCTGTCATCATTGTCAGTTGTTGTTGTTATTGCCGTTGTTGCAATGACATTTGCGCTGCTACTCGCATACACACATACAGCCGTTGCCAAAAGTTCTTTACCTCTTTGTGCGACTCACTGACTGGCTGGCTGTTGGTTCAGCAGCGCGTTGAGTGTTGCTGTGGACATTTTATGTGCCTTATTGTTGTTGTTATTGCTAATGGTGGTAGATATTGGTATTGCCATTGCCACTGATAGCGCACTGTCATTTTGTGTGTATTGTTTTTGCTCTGCTCATTTTCGTCGTTGACATTGCTGGGAGTGTTGCTGGCATTACATACATATGTACATATTATTGTTATTTTTATACCCTGAAGAGGCTATATTGAGTGTGCCACGAAGTTTGTAACCTAAAATATTATATATACATATGCATAGTTATATATACATAAATGCTTAACGTGACCAGCTGAGCTGATTTGGCCATGTCCGTTTGTCTGTATATACCCAAACTAATCCCTCAGTTTTTGAGATATCGTTCTGAAAATTTGAACCCGTCATTTTCTCTTCAAGCAGCTGCTCATTTGTCGAAACCGCCGATATCGCACTACAATAGCATACAGCTGCCGTACAAACTGATCGATCAAGTTTGAGTCCTTGTATGGAAAACTTTTTTTACTTTTTTAACTCCTGAAATTTTGCATATATTACTCTCCAAAGCAATGCTACAATCTCTGTAAAAATTATCCAGATCGGATCACTATAGCATATAGCTGCCATACAAACTGATCGATCAAATTTAAGCCTTTGTATGGAAATCTTTTTTATTGGACAAGATATCTTTATCAAATTTGGCATATGTTACTCTCCAAAGCAATGCTACAATCTCTGTAAAAATTATCTACAACGGATCACTATAGCATATAGCTGCCGTACAAACTGATCGATCAAATTTAAGCCTTTGTATGAAAATCTTTTTTATTGGACAAGATATCTTTATCAAATTTGGCATATATTACTCTCCAAAGCAATGCTATAATCTCTGTAAAAATTATCCAGATCGGATCACTATAGCATATAGCTGCCATACAAACTGATCGATCAAATTTAAGCCTTTGTATGGAAATCTTTTTATTGGACAAGATATCTTTATCAAATTTGGCATATGTTACTCTCCAAAGCAATTGCTACAATCTCTGTAAAAATTATCCAAATCGGATCACTGTAGCATATAGCTGCCATACAAACTGATCGACCAAATTTAAGCCTTTGTATGGAATCTTTTTATTGGACAAGATATCTTTATCAAATTGGCATATGTTACTCTCCAAAGCAATGCTACAATCTCTGTAAAAATTATCCAGATCGGATCACTATAGCATATAGCTGCCATACAAACTGATCGATCAAATTTAAGCCTTTGTATGGAAATCTTTTTTATTGGACAAGATATCTTTATCAAATTTGGCATATGTTACTCTCCAAAGCAATGCTACAATCTCTGTAAAAATTATCTACAACGGATCACTATAGCATATAGCTGCCGTACAAACTGATCGATCAAATTTAAGCCTTTGTATGAAAATCTTTTTTATTGGACAAGATATCTTTATCAAATTTGGCATATATTACTCTCCAAAGCAATGCTATAATCTCTGTAAAAATTATCCAGATCGGATCACTATATCATATAGCTGCCATACAGACTGATCGATTAAAATCAAGCTTTGTATGGAAATCTTTTTTATTGGACAAGATATCTTTATCAAATTTGGCATATGTTACTCTCCAAAGCAATGCTACAATCTCTGTAAAAATTATCCAGATCGGATCACTATAGCATACAGCTGCCGTACAAACTGATCGATCAAGTTTAAGTCCTTGTATGGAAAACTTTTTTATTGGACAAGATATCTTTATCAAATTTGGCATATGTTACTCTCCAAAGCAATGCTACAATCTCTGTAAAAATTATCCAGATCGGATCACTATAGCATATAGCTGCCATACAAACTGATCGGTTAAAATCAAATTCGTGCAAGCAATTTTATGTTTTTGTTATTGTTGCGGCAGAATTTCTCCGAGTTGACAGTCCTTGACCGGATAAAAAATCCGGGTCCATTCCTTTAACGTAGACCCGACTGTCATGGGAACGGAAGTAACTTTTTGTATCTGTGATGGCTATAATAGCTTCGGTGTTAACATTTTTGCTTGTTTCTGCCGTCATTGCGACTTTGTTGCTGTTGGCGCTGTTAGGTGGCGATATTTGCGCACTTTTTTTGTTGTGCTCTTCGCAAATTTCGCTTTGTTGTCGTCTTTTGTGGCAACTACCATTTACTTTTATGTATTATTTATTACTTTTGCTTTGCTGCTGCCTCGCTTTGTTTTTATGTCTCTATCGTTTTGTCTGCGCGCTCTCAGCCTTCGAGCGAAATAAATCAGCGTTCATCACTGGCAAACGCTCGCAGCCGAGCTGAGCGGTGCGGAGTGGGACGTACGGTTCGTTGATCCACCCGCCAGCAGTCAGTCACTTTGTCAGGCGAACGCTAAGCACTTGAAAATATACATAGCATATAATTCTCTATATTTGTTTGTTTGTGTGTGCGCATGTATGTGTGTGTTTGGTTGTATGTATTTGTGTGCAGTTAGTTAGCTATTCGTATTTATAGGCACTCAGCTGCTTAGTTGCTGGTGACTCAGTTAGTTGTTGTTGCTGCTTTCCTGCTTTTGCCGGTCCTGTCCATTAACGATTGCGCCAACAACACCACCAAAACAAATAAAGTCGCTCGAAATCTGTTTGATTTTTCCCTCTACTCATTTTGTTGTTGTTGTCTTTTTTGTAATCATTACATTTGCGCGCTTGTCATTGTTTTCCTTAGCCACATTGCCACAGTCGAGCATACCTTGCAACATCGCGCTTGCAACATTGCTGCCGCCTGTCTACCCAGCTGCCTTCAAGGGTGATTTTTATGACGACGGCAAAAACGAGTGGAAGGTTCTTGGCCACTGCCAACTACCATCACCATCACCGACACAAGTACACACACACATACATACAGACACAGTTGTTGATTGCTAGCAATTATGCGCGGCAACTTGAAGCAATGTTTGCGACTTTATTGACATTTACAGACGCGAAGTTTATAAAACTTGACGAGCATTTAATGTTTATTTCCTTTGTTGATATCTTTGGCTGCTTAGCTCCGGGGTTAAATGGTGTTCCGTTTTTGTTTTTAATCTCATTCATAGCTCTATTTCAATTCTCGCGCGCTGTTGGCAGCATTTGCCACTATTATTTCGTTTAATGTCAAATATATAGCCTTTGCCCCGAAATGGTTGTAAACTCATCAAAAGTAGGTCAAGCTGCCAATTCGATTTTATTGATTTTAAATAAAAGTAAAATAATAAAAAAAAGCACTTCAAACGATTATGTTTCTCTTTTATGTTTAATTTAATAGCTGGTTGGGGCAAATTATGTTGCAATGTAAACTGCGCGTAATATGGCACCATACTGACATTTTACTGACAAATTCTGATTACATAACACTAATTTTCCTTTTTGGAAAAAAAAAAACTTAAGAAGTAATTGAATCATACACATTACTTATAATATTCAGTATATTCAAGTTATTACAAGCATTTTAACGTGCTGAGCCCACACGTTTAGTGAAAATTGGTTACTTTACTCAATTAAGAGGCTGTCTAAAATACCTTTAATAAAGATCCATTTAGAGGTTCTCTATTTTTTTTTAAGGAAAAAACACAAAAACTTCAAATTTAATGATAAATACATATTTATTGCCATTCGAAAAATCATTCTTTGGCATTTAATTTTTAAAGATTAACTTTTTCAAATGCTGGCAGCGGCAACGCCTCAGATAGTCCATTTGAGTACAATTTTCGATTACTCTCATTTCGACTAATAACTGGCGACTGACACGCGTGATGATTTGTTACAAGGCCGACCGACCGAAAACGTGAAATTATCTGCTTACTAAGGTGATCTCTCAATTGATACATTAATTGGTGATATGTGTGGCGCCTCAACAAGACGGCCAAATGTCGCTGAAATCACATAATCAAATTAAATTTCAGGCATCAAATAATCGGTTATCATGAGGCGATAACAGTCGTCATTGACGGTTACGTTCGCACCGGCATCATTTTTGAAGAAATATAGACCAATGATTCCACCGTCCCACAAACCACACCAAACTTTTGTTTTTTCTGGCTAAAATGGCAGCTCTTGAATCACTCCAGGTTGCTCTTCGTCCCAAATACGGCAATTTTGCTTGTATACCTTCCCATCGAGCCAGCAATGGACCTCACCGCTGCACAAAATTTGGCTCGTAGACGTCGGATCTTCTTGGAACTTTTCACGAACCCATAGAGCGAAGCGATGTTGCTTGAGAAGGCCGTGCAGTTGAAGGTTTTTCACGAGCTATATTTTGTACACTATCAATTTAAAATCTCGACATAAAATGCGTCAAGTCGTTCGATACGTCAGTCCGAGTTGCGGCGAACCGCGTTGAATCGACTCTTCACGGTCTTCGTGTATTCTCTTAGCTAGGGCTGCTATATTTTCTTCACTGCGTGCTGGCCGTGGTCTATTTGGTCGAATATTATCTAATAATAAATGCTGGGTCGCCATATGGGTGATGGTGTTGCGAATAGTACGCTCAGTAGGCCGATTATATTGACCAAAAGTTAAGCGTAGCGCGCGAAATAGATTCTTTACAAAACGTGAATTTTCGTAATAAAGTTGAACGATTTGTAAACTTTGTTCAGGCGAAGTCTTTCCATGATGAAATGTCAAACATACTGAACAAAGAGAACATGATTTTTTTTTTTTTTTTTTTTTTTAGGCCGTTAAGGAGGGTTTAAAATGCCTTCGCACCGTATAGGGATCGTCATCCTATGTGAGTGGTGTACCCACTAAAAAACACTCCCCCCTTCTATCATGGATTTTTCCCTACCCGGGACCGCTTTCGCATACTTCAGGGCAAGGTTTCCAAGATGGATCCATTGTAGGTCAGTTTCTACTCTCCCTGCGTCCAGGGATGCCTACGGTTTTCTAGCCAGCATCAAGCTATTGCCTCATCTTCTATTGGGAGTCCGCATCCATGTCTCTTTTTTTTTGGGCGCAAAACATGTTCCACGTACCCGGCAATTGTTTCCCAGTTTTCCTTGCTTGCTATCATTTTTCCTGCAATATTTTCCGTACTTAGTTCTCCGAGATTGTTTTCTACAGTTCTTCGGGCTTCTTTCCATCGGTGGCACTAGAAAAAGGTATGGTGTGCATCATCTAGCGGTTCGTCTCCTTAAATAAATGGCGAACTTTCTGTTTTCCTCATGTTGTACAGTTATTTTCGAAAATACCCTTTACCAGAGAGCATCTGTGTTAAATAGTAGTTCACCTCGTCGTATTTACTACTGTACCACGTCTCTATAACTTAGCGCTCTTTTGTTCACCGATCTTGCCAGAGCTCAAGTGTTTGCTACCTCCTCTGTTATCTTGTGGGCATGTGTATTTTTATTCCATCTTTCTACCATAACAAGAGTTGTCTTCTCTCCTTTGCGAGAAGGTCTATTGGGATGACGCCGCTTATCACTAGCACTGCGGGTTCGGATACAGTGCGGTACGCCGAGGCGACTCTTAGGGCTGCTGTCCTCTGCACTTTAGCTGGTACTTTCCTTCTATGTTCTACCTTTAATGTGTCGGCCCATATTTCGCTCCCGTATAATATTACTGACTGTGTTGTGTCCATTAGCAATTTCCTTCTGCTTGCAAGTGGGCCTCCGGTTTTTGCCATGAGTCTTGATAGCGCCATTGTTATGTTGGCTGACTTTTGCAGCGTGCTGAATTTGAGCGCAGTACGTCAATTTGTTGTCCATTCTTATTCCTAGATATTTTAGGGTTTTCCTCGTTGGATAGTTTCTGAATGGACTTGCATGTTTACCTCCAGCGGGATGTGTTTCCTAGTAAGCAGGATCAGTTTCTGTTTTTTCTGCAGCTAGGCTGAGGCCGTGTGAGTCCAACCATGCCTGTGTTCGCAGCATAACTTGTGTTAGTCTGCGCCTGGCCATGTCTGTATTACGCGCGGTTATGACGGCGGCGATGTCGTCTGCATAGCCTACGAGATAGCAATCGTCAGGCATCTCAACGTTTAAAATTCCGTCGTAGCTGGCGTTCCATAAATCTGGTCCAAGTATAGATCCCTGCGCTGCTCCAGAGGTTATTTCCTTACTTCGTAGGCCGTCACTCGTGTCGTACAGTAGTTTCCTGTCTTTAAGATAGCTTGTATCATTTCATCAAGTAAAGGGGCGTTTTGAAGCGGCTTTCTAGCGCGTCGATCATATTTGCCCATTTTGCGCTATTGAAAGCATTCCTTATGTCAATTGTTTGCGGAGGACTATTGTCCTCTTTTTGTCCTTGGATTTGCTCTTCACTTTGATGTCGTTTTGGCTGCTGTTTCCTTTTTCCTTTTACTACGTTGCCACACCGTATTTCCGGGTCCTCGCCCCCTTTTCCCTGACTCCTGTTCTATTGGGCTTGGTGCCGTTCGTTTGGAGAGAGTTGTCACTGGCGTTGAGACATCGGCTTGTTCGTTGCATGCATCCAAGGAAGTAGTTGGGTGCATGCGTCTCGTGTCCCTTTCGGCATTTTTCCAGTTTCGCCGCAGGCTACCGATAATATCGAAGAGTTCGTCTAGCTCGGATATCCCATTTTTTTCAGAGTAGCGCTACACTTTAAAAGGGCTTCATCCTCTTCTGCTCTCATCTTCCGAATGAATTCCTGCCTTGGAGAGTTGTGTCCAGTTGCATCATCCTCTTCTGCTCTCGTCTTTCGAAGTAATTCCTGCCTTGGAGAGTTGTGTCCATTTCGTAGGCCTCGGTCGGTAGCCGGAGTCCTATTACTCATTTTCCTGTTTGCTTCCACTGATCCAGGCATAGGGGAGGCGGTTTTCTCCACGCAAACCGTTTGGATTTCCCTCTCCTTTCCCATCTGTGGCGGCGAGTGCAAGATTCTGCTTTGTCTTCGGAAGGCATTCAATTCGTCGTCCATTTGTCCTTTTTGGTTTTGTACTGGCGTGTTGTTTTCGTTGTTTTCTTTGTTCATTCTGTAAGGGTCCCCGCTTCAAGCGGCTATCTTCGCTCGAATGTACAGTTGCATTTTCGGTCCCTGTGGTTATCTGTGCATTGCATGGAGGCCACATGAGGGTTGACACGAAACCTTATGGGAATTCGTGTTCAGAGCCAGGACCATAGCATTAGTCAGGATTGAAATCAACTGAGCCTGTACCGCCAACCTAATGGCGACGTAGCGTCGAACGTACTTGAAGCCCTGCCAAAGTTTTAACGGGACGGAGGCGCCTATGACAATTACGCCTGAAAGCCATTTCTGCAAGATGTCACTCTTGCATACTGAGGGTAAACAGAATGCCACAGTCGTCAGCCCAAGTTCCAAACGTTTCCAAAATCGTGTGTCAAAATCGTGGTCCTACTTCGTTGCGTGTTTTTCTTTCTTTGTCATCTGTGCTGTGCTCTTTAGATCGGGTGCTGTATTTGGTATTTACGACTAATCTGCGTTTTCCTCAGGCAGTTTGCTGTATGCCATCTGTTGCCTCGGCCGAGCATTTACAGTTGGGGAATTGTTGTTTTTCTTACGGTTTCCGTTGTTCTAGCGTCCCTCGTCGCTTATGTGCCTCCCTCTCATGGGTAGGTGATCCCTCGACGCAGCCCTCTATGGGGTTGTGGATGCTTATTTTGAGGCGGCATCTATTCACCTCGTCACCGGAGATTCGCAGGATGCTTCAGGTCTTTTAAGCCGAACCCTCCTCTCCTATCGCTCTTGGTCAGGGACTGCTTATTGGATATTCGCAGCTAACCTAAGAACTTAGGTCGTCAACAGTTCGCCAAGCTGTGACCCTTGGTGGCCTGAGCTCAGCCTAGCTTGACAAGACTCACGTGTGATATGTCAAAACAAGACTATTGAAAAAAGCACATCTACTTGGATCTAACGTTACATTACAGGACCATATGGGGTCAGTTTGAATGGCAGATATACATAAGTTGTCCGATATGAAAAAGTACATCTCATTTGTCCTTTAAATTAAGAGGAAACTCTGCACAAATTATTGCATGCCATTTTTGCTAGTTTGAACT